>NC_056751.1:812252475-812419975 GCF_019279795.1 Protopterus annectens | reverse complement strand
ATATTCCACTGTTGTTGTCAGACATGGGCTTCATTTCTCTAAGTGTAGGAGCATGCCCATTATGACCTTTTGTATTTTGCTGTCAGACATGGGCTTCATTTCTCCAAGTGTAGGAGCATGCCCAGTATGACCTTCTGTATTGAGTGTGTGAATCCATTCCAGGTAGGTTGTACTCCAGTGCAGGATTTTATGTTCTACACCTATAGCTAACCACCTGTTTATGCAGGATATCTGTAGATAGGTTGACAATATGGAGTCACAATGGACGAAAGATAGTGGGATACTGTAACTATTATGTCTGTGCTGCTTGTGTTACATGGTTGGTGTTAGCAGAGATATTCAGACATATGTACTGTTTTATATAGTGGTGTATTATGTCATCAACTACTGATAGATATACTTATTTGCTCACAGTTATTTCCTGGGAAATACAAGATGAATGAAGCTGTGTCCATTATTGTGGTCTGCATTCTACATATTCTTGCTCACTCATGCCATTCTGGAGCAGTAGCTGCAGACACTTGCTGATGGGTCTGTGTAAATGGTCCAGCATCTTGGTACTGTTCTTAGGACCTCCTGCTTGTACATCTATCAACATAACAGAATGGCCATATCCTGCTGTAGCCAAACTTCTCAGCTGTACAGATTCACCCAGGTTATGCAGAGGCAGGGCTAATATATCTGGTCAGTTCCCATTCACATTGTGGTTTACAAGCAGGTTTGTGGCCACGCATTACTGGGTTTGCAGGCAGGGGTAGTATGGGCACACATCAGAGTTTCAGACTTCACACACTCCGTGGCGTCCATGCTTCTACACCCCCCCACTCTGTTATTCTATCCTCTTCCTAACATTATGCAAGTGATATCTGAGAAGTATCCCTATAGTTGTCCCTTCATCCCAGTAGTATTTAGGGGTTGGTCCAAACTTCATGCAGTAGGACATGGTGGGCATGCTACTGAGATTTGTTGTCATGGCCTTGCATTTGTGTTCTGTGGACTGTGTTATGTTGTTAGTTGGGACCCCATGAGATAACATACATTGGCACTACAGGTGAGGTACAGGCCTTTGACAGAGGACTGTAGGGCATTTGGTAGTGATGCAGGCCATCTGTAGCAGGCCAGTGCATTCTTTCACTCCTACAGTCCCAGACTGCGAGCCACTGGATTCCCCTGGGGTGATAGGGTAAGTGTGTGAGGTATTAATGGCAATAGTTCCTGTCCATATTAATCCATTGTTCTGGATGCTGGCTGGGTGCTGCTTACAGCTAGAGACACACCTACATGGGACACCTCTTCAGCATGCTGCATTCTGAGGGTATTCCATACAGAAGTGGGGGTCATACTGTAATCATTCCCAAAATCAGGGATTTGACCTGTGATAAATCTGTGGCTGATGGTGGGGTGAGTTGAGTGCATGTGTGATATGGAAGCTTCTTGCAGCTGACTCACAGATATACCTTGGACATTCCCCCTTATGCTGTCTTGTACAGGGACATAGGCAGTCTCTCATTATGTCATAACTGTGCCTTTTGTGGTCTGCCAGTGATTAGCCAGACTACATCAGTATTCCATACTACACAGATAACTAATATGCTGCTAACCTGTATGTACAATTCCAAAGGTGTGTGCAGTTGACAGTTGTACTCTGTCTAGGGTACTTCCACCTGTGTACTGTGTGTATATCTGGGCCCACATTCATGGCATGTCCATCTTTCAGATGGTGACAGATATTGACATCTGAACAGTGAGTATGGATGACTACTGAATTGGGTCTTGCTGGGATGCATTGTGTTTGGCACTGCAGTTGTCAGAACATACCCCTGTAATCGACAGTACTGGCCATAGGCCACTGAGACACAACCCTCCATGCATACATGCTGATCACTTCCACACAATATACAACACACAACAACCTAACACACAGACCCCTGCATACTGTCCACATGCAACAATTATCCTGTAAATTGGGTCAGCTCAGGTAATCTGTGCTCCACTGTTATTAAACCCACACGTACATGTTAATGCATTTCTACATAGGATTGTGGGGGGCACACCTGACAACTGTAAACATTTGTTATGACTGTACTGATATTTCAGGTACTCTGTTGCCTTTCATTTCATTTTGTATTCTGACCTATCATGCAGACTAGAGGCATATCAGTAGAGTGCATATCTTTGGTTTTATTGACCTACATTTCAGTTTCAGACTTTTTACCCTTCAGAACTAACATACAACTGCCTGACCTGTTGTAGTCTGTCTGTGTAGGTCTGGAGGTGGGGGCTGTTCTCCATTGCCATCAGTTGGAGGCCTTAGCACAGACTTTATTTATGGTCATCTACACATATCCTGCTGGCTGAAGCTGTTGTTGAGTATGTGAGCCTCACTGACATGCAGGTGTGTGTCCTATGAACACACATTTGGGCCACCACATGTACTGCAGTGGGATTTGTCACCTTGTCTAGTACTGTCTACTTTGTTGACACCAGTATTTGTTATGGATTTCATGCTGCCCATATAGGTGAACTCTATCTGCTGCCATCCCATTCAGCCACCCGATTCCCTTGCATGCTCACATCCATACCATAGATACAACTAACAGAACATACTACTCCATTCAGCAATTAATAGGAAGAGTGACTTACCTTGTGGCTGTGCCAGTGTTGAGCATGGTGCTGGAGGGCTGACTATGTCAGATGCATATAGTACACTCCTATATATGGTAAAGCACAGGTAGTGTCATGTTTGGCATCCCTTTTACTGTATGTGCGAGTCAAAGAGAGGTGTCATTCCCTGGATCCTGACCATGTCAGTGTATGTGCTATGTGTTGCCTCTTTGCCAAAGCTTGAGCATACTGGGCATGCCTCCTTCTGCCTACATGGGCAGGCTCAGGTTGTTCTTCCTCTGAGTCACTCTGTGCCTCTGCTGGCCTTGGCAATGGTGGTGGGGCTTTGTGGCCCTGCCCCATGCTGTTCCTGCTGCAGCTGTTTCCCCAGGATCATATTGTGTTGCATGGCACACACAATGAAAATTTGTGTACATGTAGCTGCAGAGTACTGCAAGGCTCCACCAGATATGTCCAGGCATTGAACCGTGACTTGAGCATCCCAAACACATGCTCTATTATGATTCTGGTTTGTGCGTGTGCCTCATTATGGAGTTCTTATTTGGGTGTGTGTGCATTTCTAATGGGTGTCATCAGCCACGGCTCCAGTGCATAACCAGCATCTCCCACTAGGTGGCCATATGGGATGTCCCCACTGACAAATTTCTGGTACAGGTGTGTCATATGCCAGATGTGGGAGTCATGATAGCTTCCAGGGCTGCCAGAACACACATTCATGATAATTCCCAGGGCATTGCACATGACCTGGCAGTTGATGGAGGAGAAGCCCTTGCAGTTTATGCAAACCCTACCCGGCTCACCAGGTGGTGCTTTGATGTTTATGTCCGTGCCATCTATAGCACCCACTACCTCAGGATATTCTGCTATTTGGTGGAAGAGACGCATATTGCTGGTCAATGCCTCATGGGTGTTGAGGAAATACATGTCCTCACCAGCATTTGCTGACATGGCATCCAGGAACTAGTGGAGTACCCTGGATGCTGATGCCTGTGAGATCCCCATGATATCCCCAGTTGGCCTTTGGAAGGTACCTGTGGCTAGTATTCTTAAGCCTACACATACCTTGGTATCCACTGGGATGGGTTCCCCTCTGTTTGTTCTGTGTGTGAGGCATGGCGGGCACAGCTCAACAATTTGCTGTAGGATGTCCCTGTCCACCCTATAGTGCTCCACTGTCTCCAGCTCATGTATCCCCTGGTAGGTTAACCTGGGTATGTACACTCTTCTCCTTCTCCTCACTGCGGGTTGGTCATCTGCATTCTCATCCTGGCCACACTCAGCCTCTTCTACATATTAATGTATGAGAGCAACAGCAGCCCCTATCATTTTGTTAGTTTCGTCAGGTAAAATTTCCCCATCTGTATACACCAGTGGTGTAGAGTTTGTAGGAAAAACCAGAGTGAAAGGTGTTTGCATAGTTCATAGTAGTATGCTGGGCTGGGCTGCTGCCTGTGTAATTGGCTGATTCTGATACATTTCACCTGCCAGCTATGCTAGGTCACCCTGATGGCCTTCCTACTGCTGTCCCGTTTAAGTCCCGAGGCACGCTGCTCATGCCCAGTGCTCAGATGTGAACATAGTTGCTATTTCCTTTTTTTTTTTTTTTTTTTTTTTTGTTTAAAACCTACTGCGCAGCATGGGCACCTGTATACGCAATGTAAACACTGTTAGGCAGACTCAGACATGCCCCCTTCCTTAGCTGTGCTTAGCTAAGGGCAAACATGGGCCACAGAGCTCCAATAAGCTCACAGCATGTATGACACTTCCCCTTATGAGGTCATCAACCTCATGCTTATACCATGGTGTTGCTGCACCTACACGGCTGGGTGCAAGCTAACACTGAGGGGAAATCTGTGATTCAGTATCAGTCCTCACATTTGCATAAAACTGACTGCTAATGCATGGTTACAAAACTGACACTCAGCCTTCCCCCTTAGCAACCACTATTCCATGGTATTGTTGTCTTATGCATGCCATCGACTATTATGACAGAAGGCTGATTTTGGTTTAAAAGCTTATTTCCAACTTTTTTCATTATTTACAGGCCAGTCCTGTTTGCGCACCACTGCCCTATGCTTAAATGGCTGAAATCATCTAAATAAATAAATAAATAAATAAAAGTTATTTTTTATAATTTTGCAACTATTTCCCATGTCAATAGCCATATATTTGGCCATTGGCATGCCTACTACATTGAATGCATGCTTTCTCTGGAGCTGTCATGCCTCCATTTTGTAATTTGCAGAAATGTATCCGATTAGTAGCCAGATTCATTTCTGCAGGTTACACTATTTCTGCACAAACACCTGCCTGCTTCCTGGATTGCTAATTCACCTCATTTGCATGGTTTTCACCTGCAAATGGGGTGATTAGCATACAGTAACTGTGTCCATGCAGGAATAGTGTATGCGCTCATGTATGTCCCAGGAGCTCATTCCTGGATCACTCATTGGCCATATTGCGTGCAGCAGCTCTTGCACTATTCCTGCACAGCATGCAGAGCTTGCTGAATCCCAGGGAGAATTTTGTTTATAATCATGTTTGTATGGGTAGCTGCGTCTTTAGGGAAGTTTAGACTGTGTTGTTTACTGTCACCCACCTTTTCAAAGTATTGTGAACAATTCCAGGATGTGTGAGATTAGGATGTGCTCATCCTGTGGTGTTTGTATAATATAAATGGGTAGCAATTGACATGCATCTGTACCCCTTTTTTCTGACAATGTTTCACTTTGCATTGAAGACTTTAATTGGAACTGGGAACTTTTCCAGTGTCCAAAATGATCAACTTGCCCCCCCCCCCCCTCATAGCATTAGAATGCAGTATGGTCATACTCGTTAGTCGTGTTTCTGTACTGGAGCATTTGTAGTATTTGTACCCCACACTTCTACCTGATTATAGAGATGTAGCTGCAGTGCTTGATTATCTGAACCAAAAAAGAATATCTTTTAAATTACTTAAGGATTCTGTGCAGATGATGAAGTTAAGATGCACAAGAACTGACAGCAACAATAATAGTTATTTTATTCTCCCCACCTGCAAAAAAAAGTTAGTAAGGGGTCCAGTCAAATATGCTAGTCTACTTTCCTGATCTATTAGCTAAAGAGAATGCTCAACATTTCAAAGGCTTAAAACAACTGTAGCAGATTTAGCTGAAGCCTATTTTTTATATGTCTGTTTGAAAATTTCTGAATTATTAGGCCAATCATTTCATTTGTCTTTTATACAAGTATTATAGTCCAGTACAGAAATGTCATAAAAAGGTGGTGGTGGTATTCTTTGATTGAATGATGTTGTGTCATTTGTTTTTTATATACGTTGGACACATATATCTTATCCTTTTATACTCACAAGTAAAAAAATTTTACAAAATGTAATATCTTACCTGGCTGGTAGATAATTGCTTGCATAGAAGGTATGAGTGACAAGGACTGTGCAAACATATGAATAAAGGAATATTTTTTTAAGAAAGAAAGTTTTGACAGATTTGACTGGCTTGTCTGCGTGCTTGAGTGTCTTATAGTTACACTATGAATGGATGCTCTGAACAAAAGTTATGAGTGAATGTGTGACTCATGTATTTGCATGGAGTGTGAAATGTGTGGTGATGGTGGACAAACAAAGAAAAAAAAATAAATATTTATCAGCACAGTGTAACTGAATGCTTATTTACTCTGGTACAGACACACTCTAATTAAAGGCATGCGTTTCAGCATACTTGAAAAGTTTTGCCATGGGTTGTTTGGTTGAATACTGCTTTATTGAGAAGTTAGTAATGTTTAATTTAAGGATGCCATCTGTAGGATGTTGTTAGTAAGACCATACAAATGGATGTTTAGAACATTATCTCAACTCATCTAGAAATGCAGAAGGAAGGACATAGTGGAGTTCATGAGTAAGAAGAAGAAACACAGAACAATCAATGCATGGTACTTAGGAAAAAAATGAAGGCAGAGGCGAGTCATAATAAGGTCTGTCAATACCATGCAAAGGGAATGCTGACTTTTTTTAACTAGCTACCTACAGCAAACAGTTTTTGCCATTCTTTTGAGATAAAATTCCAGAGGATGGGAGGGTATAGATGTTTTTCATCTACACAAAGTATGACATAAAAAACATACCCTTTTTCTGAAACCAGCTCAAACACATTGTCTGATGAATTAGGCTATTGCAGGAAGGCTACTTTACATAGCTAGTGATGTAACACTAGATATTTATATATAACTGTTATCATGCTCAAATTTGACTTCACCCTAATGTAGTCACACTTCATTACAATTTGCCTTGCTAACTGAGTTCATTTGCTCCCTGCAGCCCCACCTTATTTTGAAGACACCAATCACCTCTTACTAACGCTGTTCTGTGACTTGCATTTCTGAGCAGCTAGATTGTTGCCAGGAAAATTACCATAACCTGAATTACAAAACTGGAATAGAAATTCCTGTTTCAGTCATTCTCACTGGTGGAAAGCAGTCATCCAAAGAACTATGGTTTACTGGCCCTAAAAAATTTGTAACCACACTTAATCAAAACTTGTTCAATTCAAGTTTATTTTTAGAACTGTTTTGGTTACAAAGTTGGTGGGCCAACTCCATTAGCCATTTTTTAGACATGACTGTATGTATAATAATAAAATAATGTACTGTCATTAGTAAAGTACATGTTGCATAGGGACAGAATTTTACATGGCAACCTACAAAGTAAAACAATAATTGCACAAGTTATATAAGAACATCAGTGCCTTATAGTCTTGTTCTGCTATCCTACGTGCATGTTAAGATCATGTTATGCTTTGTTGCTTTCACTGGAAACACAGCATACTAAACACACACATAGATACATGGATCTACTTCATATAGTTGACTTGCCATTTTGTTGACTTGCACATTGAGACCACATTGTTGAAAATGTAAAATAATGAACTCCCAAAATATCATATTTCTCATCCAGGAAACTAACCACTTGGCCACCACGCTGAACTTTGCCTGGTCCTCCACTGTAGTGCGATCTCAGAGTTAGTATGTTTGGTTAGGGGGGATTGGGGGTGCAGCACCCCATATGGTAGGTGTGGGGGTGAAGGCCCCCAGTTTGGAGGGTTTAATTTGCTTCCATTTCTATTTTGTTTGTGAACAAGTGGTTAGTTTCCTGGAGGTAAAATACAATGTTCCAGGAGTTTGTAAGTTTTCAACAATGTGGTATCGTTGATGTGCAAGTCAACAAAATGGTAAGTCAACTATATGAAGCAGATCCATATACGTGTGTGTGTATGTGTGTGTGTGTTTGTGTGTGTGTGTGTGTGTGTGTGTGTGTGTGTGTGTGTGTGTGTGTGTGTGTGTGTGTGTGTGTGTGTGTGTGTGTGTGTGTGTGTGTGTCTGTGTTTGTATTAGGAACTAATTAACTAAGGAAATATTAATTAGTAACATCCATATACTATAAAGAATAATTTCTGGTATAGCAATTACAAAGAAGATATACTTCTCGAGGAATGCAAAAATTATTCTAACTTCTCATTTAAGGTCATGATTATTCTTATACACTTTTTGACATAAAACGTCTTAATAAAAGTTGTTCTACTATATATTGCTCACATTTATTTTACATTTTTGTTTATTAACTCAGAATGCCCAGTTCATCTGAAGCCAATTTTCAGTATTTCTTCTTAAATGGCTTAGGATAATCAACAAGAATAGACTTCAGTGGTGGTGCTGTGGTAGCATTGTCACCTCACAGTAAGACGTTGTCCTGTTAGATTCTCAGCTAGAGCGTCTTCTATGTGGAGACATGCATGAATGGGTGTACCTTTGTTGAAGGTTATGTGTCAGGGCTGGCAACTCGGCATGTAAAAATCTACTGCCAATCATTAGCGGATCGGAGTTCTGCTGTGGCGACCCTTAACTGGGAAAAGCCAAAAGACACAACAACAACATTTATTTTCCAAAATTTATTTTTAATATAAGGTATTTACACTAATCAACTTCACATGCATAAGTTTGGTAGTTTTGTTTCTCAATGAATCATCCTCCCACCTTCTTGTGCATTATGCCATCCTGATGAGTCCACTTTTAATACATGTGAAACTCAGATATAAAGACTATTTTGTCAGATGTACCAAAATGTACTTAATCTAGTTAAGTTTTGTGAAACATTGTACAAAAAAAAAGTTAACATTGCCTGCTTGGCATCTGAAGAACTTTCTCAGTGTGAGAAAATATTTTCTTTGCAGGGGTTTTGATTACTACCCAGGAACACGTCATATAAATATGTACAATAAATAATATTAATGAGATATTGGGGAATGTTCTATAATAGAGAAACAATACTGCAGTAGTTTGGAATGAGAAATGTTTCACCACTGGGTAAATATAAAAGCTGCAATTTATTTTTGTATTCCTGTGAAGTTTCACTTTTTCTGACAGCATTAATAAAAATAAAAAACAGTGAATTGCAAAACTCTTTTTACATAATATTATTTAATGGCATTTTAAACTGTAATCATTCAGATGACCCACTCTTTTTCTCCATGAAGGGGACATGAGTATCATGCCTGTATAGATGGTTATTTGTCAGAATCATATACTGAGTTTTTCTGTGGTTGTTAATATGTGACTCACAATAATGCCTTAATATAAAGCACTACATACATTACTCCTGTATGATAGGACACTTTTGTATTAAACACGTTTGCTTCCTCAAAGTCTACAAGCTACAGCTCACCAAAGCTTGGTAACCTGTATTTGACTTGACTCTGAAGAATATAGTTTGCAGTGACACCAAATTATGCAAAATATTTACACATTATTCCATGTGCCACAAAGATAATAGCAGTAAAGGTGCTTTAATCCTTGACATCACTGAGATTCACTAATAGGGTTCAAAGTGGGAGATAGAATCAGCAAGGGAAAGAGAGTAACATTGCTGGAACTGAATTCAGCATTATGTTTTGATGAGAACTTTCATGTGATTGACACTGTTTTTACAAAATCTCACCAAGATGACCTTGATATATAAACAGCATTTTATATATCATGGAGAAAGGTAGATAAAATAAAAGAAGGAAGATTGGGTGCACAGGTCTTAGGATAAAAAAGTGCCCACTCCTGGTGTACTCACTAGTGCCAGAACTGAAAAAAATGTAGTTTAGAATCCTCAGAACATGGAAGCTTTCCTGCCACAGGGCTAGGCCAAACTAAGGGTAGAGGTCCATTCTTGCACTAGAAAAAGCAGCCAACAAAAAATACAGAAACTGACAGGCCAATCAAGAGGCATGCGGACAATAAAATGGACTGTTGCATATTATTACTATTATGCCAAAAAAAAAAAAGAATTTCTAGACAGACAATATGTAGCCAGAGTAATAGAGAAAGTAGAGGAAAAGAAAATATGTGGACAAGAAAAACTGTTAAAAGCTAAAGAAAATAATTTAAGATCCTTAATGCGCCAGATCAGAACAAAATATTAAGGTGATGATGCATAATTGACATGGAAAAGGAGAAGAAAGGCAAGATAAGGAAAAAAAATAAGGGTTATTAGAAAGATATAAAAAAGAAACATGGTTATAAGAAAGAAAAAATAGATCTAATATGAATGATGTTTATGCAGAAAAGAAAGCCAAACTAATCAATGCAAAAATTCAGCTCCAAAAATATTCGAAGATAAATATAGGCAAAGACATCTGCATATGGGAACATTCACAATAAGAAATAAGAAATCCAAGGAGAAATGCACTTGAAAAAAAGTTTAGTAAGTTAGAAATCAGTCAATTAGAAATTGAAGTGATAGTCTCTCTGCAAAGTGAAATGAAGCATTTAGTGTGAAAACTCTCAAACAGGGAATATTACAACACGACTGGCCAGTGAGTCCTCCGATAGAGCAGGAGAAGATAGAACAGGACGCATGTAAAAATTATATGTTACATGGTAATGTTCTTAAACCTACTGTAGGAGACATACTTGGTAGTCCAATGAGAACTGCACAGCAAGAAAATGAATAAGTAATAAAAGGCAAGCAAAATAATTTCATTCCAGAAGAAAATTATCTAAGGGAAGATCTGATTAATTTAATAGAGAAGGCTAGACATATTAAGATAGATGAAAGAAAGAGATTACTGAAAACAAATGCAACCCAAAAGTTAGAAGACTGGTAAAATGGATGGGCACAGTAAGTGAGGCTGTTAAGAGAAATTCATGTGATATAACTGAAATAAATTGTATATACTATTGTGCAGGTAAACTAATTTCAAATAAAGCATTTCCACAAAACATATGGTAATAAAGGCTAGAAGAAAGTAGTATGACACCATGGAAGCATCAAACAGAAAAAACTATAAAGCAAGTAAGACCAGTTGTATCACTGTTAGAAGACTCCAGTAAAGGGAACAGATTATCAAAAATTCTTAGAAAGATATATGTGTTAAAAGCAACACACAATATTAAACAGGCCAGATAAAACAGGACAGGATTTATCATACAAAACACAGAAAACAGAACAGATCATAAAAGATTCTTAGAAAGATTGATGGGCTAAAAGAAACACACAATATTAAATACTCCAGAATTTATCATATATTTTCAATAATGAAAAATATAAGCTCAAGCAGAAAAACAATTAAATAATATACAGATAACTATAAACGAACAGCACAAGTCAGTGTTGACCTAAAAGCATTTTATAGAAAATTATGAAACAAAGTAAAAGCAACAGAATAAACACCAAAATGAATAAATAAGTACATTTTGAAAAAGCTTTTATGAAGATTCTGTTGAGCATAATAAATATGTTGAATGGATAGAGGAGTTAAAAGAAATAGTAAGAATCATATGAAATGGCAGGAAGTAACAGTCAGAGAAATTGAGAGAATATTAAGAAAAGCACCTAACTAAAAAACCCTGGTCTAGATGCAGTATATAAAATACAGCTAAAGGTATTAAGATCTTTATGTAAAGATTTAGCCCTCAGTTAAAAAATTATATACCTATCCCAAATGGACACTTGCCTGGTTAACAATAGGAAAAAAAAACATGATCCTCTTTAAGAGTGAACCTGCAAGCCATCCTAAGAACTATAGACCAACAACTTGTCTTCCAACAATATCCAAATTATATACTGTAATTGCTGCAGAGTTTGTAGTCATCTAGAAAAATAATTCCAATTATTGCAACAGAGAAAACAGGTAATAAAATAAAGTGATATGGAACAATGGGTCACCTACTCAAATAAATCTATAATAGAGACTTGTAAAAAAATTGAGTAAGACATGGATAGATTATAAAAAGGTATTCACCAGCATCCCACATTTGTGGATTATGGAATGCTTACAGATAAGATACACACATTTAGGAGGGTGGCCTAATGGTTAAGGTGTTTGCCTTACAAACACAACATACAAGGTTTGAATCTCACAGGGGATAATTGGCTAGGCTTAAAATGTCATGCAAGGGCAGTTAGCCTAGTACTAATCTATGAACCTATGAACCTCACATTGCAGTGACTATAAATCAGTGGCAAACCACTCTGCACCCTGGCCATGATAAAAGCAAGTTATTACCCTAGAGATAAAATATCAAAGAGGGATATTCAAGGGTGATTCTTTGTCATCACTGCTGTTTGGTCTTGTCCTTAACCCATTAAGTTATTTACTTAATAGACTTGGCAATGGTTAAAGTTTAACTTTCAGAAGACAGCTTTGTTCAGAAACATCTTAGCTGCTTTTTGTGAATGATTAACAATTGTATAGGTCATCTAATGAGGATCTGAAAGTACAACGACAAATGATTAAATCTACTTGAGAGATGATTGGCCTTAATAATATACAAAAAAATGCAGACTGTTGCCACAGATAATAGCCAACAACTGATATAATCAACCTTTATATTGTATATTATACAGTGGCAGATAACAGTTATAACTGCTGGCTTTTCAAGATTTCATTGACCTCAATATGAGTCCAGTATCTTCCATTGTAATCTTATTAACAATAATGAAAATTTGTCTGCGGTTATTTTGCACACAAATGCATACATCATTTTTTCCAAGTGGAGGTAATGATATCTGACTAGAAACAACATACCTTCCCTACCTTTATATTAATGCAGCCACAAGCCAGACCATTCAAGCACAACAAGACCAAAAACAGTTTTGTTTACCCTTAAAATAAGCTAACCACAAAATATTTGTTAATGGCTTAATAGTTGTTGTTGTTGTTGTAATAGTAACTCTTCAAAAGCTGGAACCCAACAACTGTAATTCAAACTACTTCAATATACATACCCTTAAGTTAATAAATAAGCCACCAGCCTTAAGAATTTAAAACTGAATAATAAATGCCTTTACTCTTGGAATAAATATAATTAAGTACTGCATGTTAATATGCTATAAACCTGCACAAAGCAAATACAAATTAGATGTGTTTTATTAGATTGACAGTTTATAGAATAACTGCATCTAATAGCTTCTCTGGACAGTTACTGCTAGTAGCTAAATATTTACTTTACCAGTGGCTAAATATATACTTAATTTCCATCTACCTCTGGCATGCAATGCCAAACAACATTTGCACAATTTCATAGGAAATGGATCTCCTGTTAAGGAATGAAATACATGTAAATACTTCAGAAGTAAGATAGAAGCTAAGCAGTGGTTACCAGTTCCTTTTTCTCTTTACTAAAATGGCCTCAGACTGCATTTCTGCATTTTCTTCAATTGCAATTAAATGTTTCCTGTCTCCATATTCACATACTGCTTGGGTAAAGTCTGAATATGGTAATGCATTTGAAGTAGCATTTAGCTTTAAGTACTGCAAACATATTCACATTTGATATGTAAGGTTACCTCTTTAACAGCGCTGCTGTATTTTCACTGAAGGCAAGTGCATATTCTATAGAGTTTACATTTTATTTGCCACACTGAAAGTAACAACCACTATTTTATTTATGCCTTTTTATGACAAAAATCTATTACATTTGTCTGAGTATACAGATTTGTGTATTTTTTACTGAAAGAATGTCACTCACTCTGTTGCATTTCATCTGAAAACAACTGCATTGCTATCACACTGTGCCACTTCTATATAACATTTCTTTGGATTTTAAAGTCATTTTTCTTTCTGGTATTTCAATACTTTTAAGATGGACATATATAAAGAGAGAAATAGATTCACTATTTACTGATTGAACTTTTTGCTAGTTTTACATTGGATGATTAATAGAAATGATAGATAGATAGATAGATAGATAGATAGATAGATAGATAGATAGATAGATAGATAGATAGAGTTCCATATGTGGTCATTGACTTACCATTTCATTAATTTGTTTTTCTTTTATTTAATTATTCTTATTTGGTTTTAAAACAATAGATAAATCAATTACAAAACAAACAAATAACTATTTACACAGGTCCACTGCTGAACAGTATATCAAAGTTATACATATCAACAGCAATATTTTTCAAGCAAGTCTTTACATTTAAGCCAAGAGTTACATGAATGTGTAATATTAGAAGTTCCCATCTTTATAGTATACAATTAACTACTGCAAACACATTGTGCCATACTAATAAATTCAACACTAGAGGGAGTAACTTTACTTTTCAAATGTTTAGTAATTACTTTTCTGGCTATAGCAAGAATAGACAAAAGAAAAGGCACTTGGTTTGTTGAAAGTCTCTCAAGGACTAGATCATTAAATAAAGCTAAAGATTTAGAAATATTAGATCTAGCTGACCATAGGGCTTGAATGAAGTTATTGATTTCTTTCCAAAAAGGGGAGATGACTTCACATTCACATACTATATGTGTCCAATCAGCTATTATTTCAGAATCACGTCTCCAGCATTTAATGATATTTTAATTTATACATGATCGTAATGTTGTTAGGAGTGAAAAATGTTCTGTGTAAAAATTTCCAAGTGAACATTTTCCATTAAAATGAAGATGTGGGTTTATCTCTAGATTTTAATATTATTTTCCTATATTCTCCACAGAAGTATTCATTGTTAATTTTTGATGAATAATTCCAATAGGAATTGTCTATGTATATGAATTCTCACTTAAAAATGTTATACATTTGTGACAAATATGATTTATTTTTTATTGTATTATTATTGATGTTTATTAAGGATTCCAATAATTTGGGGAACAATTTCTTATCTAAGTTAAATATATTATTTATCTCTGCGCTCACAAAGTTTCTAAATATTTGTAAAACCAAGCAATTCTCAGAACCTTGATTGTGTTTGGACCTTACATTTTCAATAGTGTGTATACATATATATATATATATATATATATATATATATATATATATATATATATATATCAGTACCATTTAAGAATTGATGCCGATAAATTAAGTTACTTTGTTGTTTCAATACTCGCGTTTTGTTGAAGTTATGAGTTTCTAAGCAGTCATTTGTATATGCAGTTGAAAACATAGAAAATATTAAGTCTTTAACACAGTGGTTAGAATATGTGAACTTTTGGAAAGAGGAAATGATGTTATTCCAATAGGGAATTTGAGAAGAAGGTATAATTCCATTTATGCGAAAAATCTTTTAATAACAGATAAAACTATCAGGTACTATTTGTTTATGAGTAGTTGTCATATATTTATTATTTACTAATACTATTTCTTGATCTATTTGTTTCTATTTTGAATCATAAGATGAATTTATCCACAACAGTATAACTTTTACAATTGTTGAAGTAGCTTACAATTAAATATCAGGGAATCCTATTCCACCATTATCCCAACATTTTCTGTGCCAATCAAAGGAAACTTTTGTTTTATTAGGATGCCAAAAACATTAATTAGAATATTATTTATCTTCTTCATCAAATTTTTTGGTGGACATAGTACTAAAGATAGTAACACAAACAATATTTTAGGGAAAATTACCATCTTAATAAGCATTACACATTCTTCTACTAAACTTAAGAAAGTATCAGCAAGCTGCTGAAAATTTGTTTGCATCATTTCTTTACTATTAGACATCATGGTTATACCAAGGTATTTCATTTGATTGCTATTCCAGTTGTAGTTAAAATATTTTGGGTCTATATCACAAAATCAAACTTCCAAAATATTGAACACCATAAGTTCAAACTTGAAAGATCGAATTCGGATAACATCGAAACTTTAAAACAATGAATTTTTACCCAGGGAAAAAAATTGCTGTTCCGAAAAACACACACATAACACAATCACACCAAACACCTTCAAAACCTACACTAAACCTAACATATACCACTATCTATGCACTACCCTTAACCCAGCCCTAACCCAAAAGTCTGGCACTATCGCACACTTACCTGACCTGTGCCCTAACCCTAAAGTCTGTCACTACCTGTTTCTACACTTACCTTGACCTGATCCGAAAATGCCAAAGCCGCAGAAACAATTAACCAAATTCTTTTCCTAGGAAATAATTCAGGTTTCCATGGCTTCGACATTCTCACCTTTCGAACTACCAAGTTCGGCCTTCGGCATTCTTCACATTCGATTTTGCGAAAGGAACCCAATATTTTTGTATGATTTTTTTTTTTATTAATTAATGATGCACTTGTTTTATTATGATTAAATCTTAAGTTTGAGATTTCTTCAAAATGACTCATAGAACTAATTATATGTTCTAATGAAGTTTCTGTATTTCCTATTGTTAGTAAAACAACATCTTAATGGCAGTTTATTTTTAAAATTTCATGAAGTCTGAAGTAGCGTTATGTGCAATGCGAAAGCACTTACTGTTTTACTTCCAATAAAGAGTTTCATTGAGTATTTGAGCCATTGGTGTGCCTTTGTGTTTATGCTCCATAATTCTTCATTTTGTACTAGAGAGGCACTTTATCCTGAAGACTGAGTTTTTCGCTGTGATTATTTATATTTTCCCTTAGAAAAGTTTCAACTATACCATCATTATCTAGGTTATTTTTATTATTATTTATATTTTCATAAAATATTTTAAAGCCCTCAAGAATACCTGTAATATCTGTTCTTTTTTTCTTTTTTATTATTTATATGTGTTACAATTTTTGACGATTTAGTTTATTCATTTTCTTTGATCTAACAGCAAGTTTATGTAAGCTTAAAGGGTTTAGTGAATATGCCTGAAGTTTACGTTTTTCCAGGTTTATTGAAACCTTATAATTTATAAGGTCAATATATTTTGTATTTAAGTTTTGAGGTCATTTGGTTTTAGATTTAACTTTAGTGTATCTATTTTGGCCTGTAGTGTATTTAATTTGTTGTGCCATTCTCTTGTTTTACTAACAGCTCACACACACACACTCAAGCTAACCGCACCACATATTTACTCAATACCATGGCTCCAACACACAAAACTATTTTTGCACATACACTACTCTTAACTACAGTAATAGCCTCTCTTACTATACCTTATCCACTCACCTTCTTTGAAAACCTTACTCTATCTGTACATAACCATCATTTCCAACAAACTTCTCCATCTTCTTTCATCTATACCCTTATCCACAGTAACATAACCAGTACCTCTAATTATATACTACCAAAATATCACAGAGCAACCCACATGACTTATTTCACTATTAAAAATAATTTTAATAATTTCAGCAACATGTTTAAATTTCTATACTATAACCAACATCACCTCCTCCTAGACGGTGATATTCATCCAAACCCTGGCCCCACTAATGACATTAGCAATAACCTTAATAATGTCACTGTACCTAAAACCTCTACAATAGCTAAAACACCTAACTCCCTCCTAATAGCTCACCTACATGCACTTCTTGATTTGTACTCATTTGATATTCTATGTCTCACAGAAACCTGGCTAAAACCATCTACCCTAGACCAGGAAATTACCCCTCCAGGATATAATATCCTTAGACATGACCGTATAAACAAAAAAGGAGGAGGCATAGCCATTGTCTATAAATCTAATCTCCAAATTTCCCTCTTTAATATGCTTCCATCACTTGACACCAAATCTGAAGCACTGTCTATCAAACTCGAAATCAACAACTCCAAATCGATCTACCTAATTTGTATGTATCTACCCCCTGGTAACAATACTAATACTCTTGAAAACATACTTAGTTACCTATCTACCCAACTACCCCAGGAGACCATTGTACTAGATGACTTTAACATTGACTGGTTCACTTGCAGTACCCAGAACTCTACTAACCACATTAATCTCTTTGGATTCTCTCAATTAATAATCACTCCTACTAGAATCCACAAACTAGCAGGAAAGAATCTACTCTTGACTGGATCTGTATCAATAACCACCCTATCAACTATACTCCATGTACCCTCCCCGACAATATCAGTGACCATATGCTTATATATATATTACAAGACAAAAATTTCATATCTCAACAACTCATAATTTCAAAACTTACCACTCAAAAAAATACTTTAATCCAGATAGCTTCCTAAATGAATTGCAAGCATGTGACTGGTCACCACTAACCCATCTTGAACTTGATGAGGCTGTGACCTACTTCAACACTAACTTTCTTCAAATCCTGGACTACCATGCACCTTATCGCTCTACTAGAATAAAAACAAAAAAACGCTCCTTGGCTAACTAAACAAACTAAGCAAAAAAATGCTCCTTAGAAACAAATTCTGGACTAAATGGAGAGCTACCAAATGTCCATCTGATCATCTCTGCTTTAAACAATTAAGAAATGCTACCAAAAAAGACACTCTTAGAGACAAAAAAGACTTCTACCTTCACCTCCAACAATCCAGTCAACAAACTCCACAAAGATTTTGGTCAGGAATAAACAAACTTCTTCAGCCAGGACACTTTACTACTCCTCTCCCATCTGGTTTCAACCATGATAATTCCAACCAGATCCCTAATGCCTTTAACAACTACTTTACAGAAGCCATACAAACCCTAGCCAATTCTCTACCTTCCTCTTCCACTTCCCTGCCAAATACCTCCAAGTCTTCAACTCCTACCTTTCACCTACAACCTGTAAGTACATCTCTAATCTATAAACTACTTAAACAACTGAAACCTTGTTCCCCATCGGCTGACCGTCTCCCATCTGAATACCTACAAATTGCCGCAAAAGCTATACACTACCCCATATCTATCCTTATTAACAGAACTATTTCTGAAGGTAAAATTCCTACCATCTGGAAAGTATCCCACATCATCCCTCTTCATAAAGGTGGATCTTCTACTGAGCTCTCTAACTTTCGACCTATTGCCTTACTCTCCCCATTAGCTAAGATAATGGAAAAATGTATTCACAAACAACTACTTAACCACCTACTACAAAACAACCTACTAGCAAACTGCCAACATGGCTTTAGACCATTCCACAGTACTACAACTGCCCTTCTATACTTCACCGACTCTAAATAAAAATCGTAACAATAACTCCTTCTCCTCTGCACTATTTATTGACTTGTCAAAAGCCTTTGACATGGTCAACCATAACTTTCTTCTAAACAAACTAAATTCCTATTCTCTGAATCCACAAGCATTACAATGGTTTAGGGGATACCTTATAAACAGACAACAAGCAGTACTTTGGGATAACAATCTGTCGTCATTGCTTCCAGTTAATATTGGAGTCCCACAAGGCTCTATTTTAGGACCCCTTCTTTTTTCCTTATTTATTAACAACCTTCACTTCAACATACCCCAAGCTACCTGCATTCAATATGAAGATGACTCAACCTTAATATGTACTGCTAACAACCTAGCCTCCCTCCAGTCACTTACCCAAACTGTATTCCAAAATGTCGAAAACTGGTTTATGCAACACTGCCTCCTCCTTAATCCCAAGAAAACAAAACTACTGCTTTTTACTCCAACTCATAAATCACCTAATCCATTCTTCTCTATAACCTCTAATAATGCTACCAACATAATCCCAGATACTACCACCCATCTACTAGGTGTTACAATTGATAATCGGCTTAACTACGATGTCCATATTAACTCCACCATAAAGTCTGTTAACAAAAAACTTGGGACTCTCTATAGAATTAAACCCTCCCTTACCTCTTTAGCCAGGAAAACTACTGCCCAGACCCACCTCATTTCTACCCTCTTCTACGCCTCTGCCATTTATACTAACCTATCAAAAAACAACCTCTCCAAACTTTCCATCTGTTATAATAGCATAGCTAGATTCATCACATGCTCTCCCTTTAAAACTCACCACTGCCTTAACCTTAAACAACTAGGATGGCTAGAACTACAGAACCATATACTCTGTAAACAGTTACTTATTACTCAAAAGATCCTGTACTACCCCAATAATACCCCTATCCTCACTGATATGATTTCACCATATAAAAATCTAGCTACACTATGTTCTGCCAATAAACTTCTGGTATCCTCGATCAAATCAAACAACAAAGCTGGTGACTCCCTTTTCTCTAATACTTCAGCTAAAAACTGGAATCTGCTCGCTCCTGAACTGTCTACCCTAGCTTCTACTTCTCTATTCAAAAAACATATTAAAGAACATCTTAAAACCCAGTGGCTCTGTCCTTGTACTAACCCAGACTGAAATCTTCTGCCCCTCCTGCTCAAACCCCTTTCCCCACTCCCTAACCTATGCCTCCAATCCTACTTATTTCTGTTTTTATATTAAGTATACAAATACAAGGATCTTACTCTGTTTTGCTCATATCTACTTTTGCGTGTAGAACAATGTTTTTTTTTTATTTTTTATTTAGCTTAACCTTTAGTATAATGTATATAGTCCATAATTTTATTATTATATTTTTCTTTTAACCAATGCTACCTCAGTAAAGTTTTTATACATGTCTTTGTTACATATTGTTAACTTTGTTACTGTTCATGCTTGGAGCTTTTCTCCCCGGGCCTCTACTGAAAATGGACATATATCCAGTTAGACTAGCCCGGTCAACAAATGCAAAATAAAATAAATAAATAATAAATAAATAAATAATATACCATCTTGTAATTCTTCCATCTAAGTAAGCTTTTATTTAGGTTCATAGGTATGTACTAGGCTAATGGCCCTGGAGCCTTTATAAGCCTAGCCCATAGAAGTGCCCTGGCATCGTACCACCTGACATTAATTCCCAGTGCCTCTATCAAGTAGAGCCACTGGAGTGATCCCCGGGGTGAACTTTCTATTTCCCATCCACTCATCAAGATTTCTCTTGAAGAGGGCCAGTGAGGTGCTCTGCTTGACATGTATGGGAAGTCTATTCCAAAGCATGGACAGTCTCTGGTTATGAATCTGTCCCAGCAGCATGTTCTGTTGATTCTGGTAATGAGGTTGAAGTCTCTGGAGTGTGTGTGGTGCAGCGGGATTGGGATTTCTATAGATGTAGCATTTCTAACAGAGCTGGGTCAGACATGGCTTTGTAAGTCAAGCAAAGATCGCCTCTTAGTAGATGATATGAGACAGAGAATACCTGGAGTTTTTTGAGTCTGTCCATGTAGGACATCTGTTTAAGGCCTAGGATTCTCTTTGTAAGGTACTTTTGTGGCCTTTCCAGCTGTTACATGTGTCTAGTGAGGTACATGCCAAATGGGGCATTATACTCGATGATTGGCCTAATGAGGGAAGAGTAGAGAGAGATGACCACTTTCTTCCTGGATACAGAACCCTTGGTAATGAGATGTACCACATAGAAGGACTTTCTGACCACAGTGGCAATAAGGTGGTCGAAGGAGAGGTTGCTGTCAACCTGTGTCCTCAGATCTCTTATAATGCCTTCAGTGTTCACTGGGATCCCATCAATGTGGTAATAAGTGGGAACTGAGTTTTTCCCAAAGGGGATGATAACGCATTTTTTGGCATTAAGCTTAAGGCCATGGTTTCTACACCAGTCATTGGTCTCAGTGAGGCCTTTCTGTAAGATGTCTACATCACTTGGTGAGTTAATAATGGCTCCCAGCTTGCAGTCGTCTGTGAACTTGGTCAGCCAGAGTCCCTCCGTGTTGGCCTGGACTTCCAAGAAGTAGATGCCAAACAGGAGAGGACCCAGGACCGATCCCTGTGGGACTCCACTCATGACTGGTCAGCAGTCTGACTTGGAGTCTGCTACTTTCACACTGTGGGTTTTATCTGTGAGCCAATTTGCAACCCACCTAGTGATATAGAGGTTGATGCCTAGTTTGGTGAGTTTATCAATAATTCCTGAATGAGGAATGGTATCAAAGACCTTGGCCAGATCAAGGTAGGCTGTATGAACTGCCTTGCCCTCATCCACAGCTCTGATGACTGACTCAAAGAAGTCAACCAGCTTGAGCAGGCATGATCTACCTTTAACAAAACCAAATTGAGTGGGATCTAGAGTTTGGAGATTCCCTATATCCTTGTTAATTAGGTCCATGATGATGCACTCCATAACCTTACATATCAGAGTTGTCAGGCTAATGGGGCAATAATTCCCAGGGTCTGTAGATGCTCCCCCTTTATGGAGTGGGATGACTGTAGCAGTGCGCCATTTGGTAGAGACAAAGCCCAGTAGGGAACTTGTCATTCATCTTTATCTCTAGGAAGTATAAAGAAAAGCAATAGTGTTGAAACACAGGAGTCACAGTTCAAAATATCCATAAGTAAAATAGGGAGCAAACAGCAGGCAGCAGATAAAATAAATCCAAGTTTAATGCATATACAAATTGGAAGGCACTTTTGCTATGGAATCATAGCTTCTTCAGACCCTAATAAAGCAACATCTTTACTAAACATTTATATAACGCTGTCATAATACACAGACTGATCAAAAGCTAAAACTAATAATAAAATAATGATATGGGACTCATTAAAAGCTTACATATATGGTAAAACCCTTACTTGGTATAAAAAAAATCAGAGAATGGGATTCTGAATTATTAGATCTACAATCCAAACTTTTGTCAGTAAAAGCTGAAAAAATCAAAATCATTTGGAGAAGAAAAAGAAAGTAGAAGTATTAAACAATAAATACAATGAAATTCTAACACATAAAACTAGTTTAGCTTTAGAAAAACTAAAAATTAATACCTTGGCCACTTTTCCCAAATATCTATATAACTTATCCACAAGAATCAAAATGCAATCAAAAGGTAATAGCATTAAAAGTATCTTTCATGAAAAGAAAGGGAAAAATGTCTCAGATATAGGTGACATTCTTGATGCCTATAGAAATCACTATATGGAACATTTCCAAAAAGAAAATATACATATCGATCAAGTAAATCTACATGAAAAATGTTCTAATATAAAAAATACCATACAATTAAAACTAGATCTCCAAGCACACATATCCTACAAAGAAATTGCAGATACAATAAAAGAGGGTAAAAATAATAAAGCTCCAGGTATAGATGGCATAATTATGGAAATATATAAACTTTTTCCTTCAAAGATACTATCCCTCTTCCTTAAAATTCTATTAGAAATTCAGTCACAAGCTTTAATACAACCCTCTTGGAGATATTCCTTAATCACACCAATCCTAAAGGAAAACAAATCCCCAAATCTCTGTACCTCATATAGACCTATATCATTATTAAATAATGACTATAAGATATTTATGACAATATTAACTAACAGAATGAAAATACCACTATCCAAAACAATAAATAATGATCAAACTGGATTTATATATCATAGACACACACATGACAATATTAAAAGGATAATTTAGCTTATAGATCATGTTAATAAAGAAAATAAAGAAACACTCATAATTGGCTTAGATATAGAGAAAGCCTTTGATTCCCTAAATTGGGACTATTTATTCAAAACTTTAATGCTATTTGAATTCCTGCATCCTTTGTTCATTTCCTAAAGAATATATATACAAATAATTTAGCATATGTCAATTTAGGTCATTTTACCTCTGAATCTATACATATAACAAAAGGCACTAAACAAGGATTCTGTTTGCTCTGGCTATTGAAATATTGGCATATTCAATTTGTAACAATATAAAAATCAAAGGAATAAATGTTTATGAACAATACAGTTCTAAAGTAATGCTATTTGCTGATGACATATTACTAACATTATCTAATATAAAAGAGACATTAGAAGAATTAGATATATTAATTGACAAATTTTACATGACTTCAGAACTCCATTTCAATAAATCAAAATCAAAATTTTTATTTTTAAATAAAAAAAAAGAACTGCAGACTAAGGGGGATCACATCATAGGGAAACAAGAATCTATCTTAAAATATCTCGGAATTGAGTTATGCAAGGATAATAATGAATTAGTCTCAAAAAATGCAATATTATCATCAATACAATTAAAATATGTGTGGAAAAATGGAACAAAATAATATTAACATTTAAAGATAGACTACAGTTAATAAAATGGTTTTACTGCCCAAGATCATATATATACCCTTGGCAATACAACTGTTACCAGAAAGGAATGTACTTAAAGAAATACTTAAAGAAATAAATTCATGCCTAATAAAATTTTTATGGTTTCCCAAAAGAAACAGAATAGCTTTAACACATCATATCAGACCATGGAAACAGGGAGGATTAAACTTTTCTGATATAGAAACATATAGAAAAGCATCAATATCTAAAACAATCTCAGACTGGATAAGTTCAAATTACTCTGCAAATTGGAAAGAATTACTAACTGTAATATCAATAAATTAATTTGATTTACAAAAAAAGAAATTCAAATAACAGATAAAACCAATTTTCCATAGCACATATTATGTATTAGTATGCAATATAACATAACTAACCCCATTAAAATGCATATGATTAATTATTACATTGAAGAGTGGATGGCAGAATGGTTAAGGTGTTTAACCTTACAGACACAAGGTGCAGGGTTTGAGTCTCACATGGGGCAATTGGCTAGGCTTAAAATGGCCCACAAGAGCAATTAGCTTAGTACTAATCTATGAATATAATCTCATTTAGGAAAATTATTAATGCAAATATCAATTTAAAAATCGGGTTTGATCTTTTAACACCATTTTTAGTCACAAAAAAACTTTCCACATAAAATATATAGAGAAAGTATTAATTCCTGGGAACGAAAAGGATTTGTTTGTTGGCTCCAATGTATCAACGAACTAAAAGTTTTAGCTATGCAAGTAATAAAAATTCCACAAAAGGACTGGCTGCCTTTACAGAGTATTCTGTCATGTTCACAGGACTTAAGTAGATTAATTAACAATTCTTCATTTAAAGAAATATCTACATTTTCAAAATACATATATGAACTCATATATAATGACTTTGACATGGGAAACAGTATTTCAAAATTTTACAAAATATTGACAAACTATAAAACAACACCCAAAACCTCATATTGGAAATATATAACAAAAGGACACTCAATAAAGTTAACTGAAGATATTAAAAGAAATATCTTATTATCAATAAAATATACATCCTTTACACAATACTGGAAAGTTTTTAATTGGAAATGCTTGCACAGAGCATTCTTAACTCCAGACAGAATCAATAAAATTAGTTCTTCCATAAAAGGAATATGTTGGAGATGTGAGCAAGTACACAATGCAGATTGGAACCACATTGTCTTTGATTGTGTTAAAATTAAGCCATTTTGGAATTGTATTGATAGCTTTCTAAAGGAGAAGAGGAGGGTGAAGGCATGCCCGAAGGCAGGAAGAGAGGAGGAAGGTTAGGAGTGTAGCAGTGAGGGTAGGAACTTTGAATGTTGGCAGTATGACTGGTATAGGAAGAGAGTTGGCTGATATGATGGAGAGAAGGAAGATTGATATATTGTGCATGCAAGAGACCAGATGGAGGGGAAGTAAGGCCAGGTGTTTAGGAAACGGGTTCAAATTGTTCTATCATGGTGTGGATGGCACGAGAAATGGGGTAGGGGTTATACTAAAGGAACAATACGCCAAGAGTGTTTTAGACGTGAAGAGAGTGTTTGACAGAGTGATGTTTATGAAGCTCGAAATTGATGGTGTAATGATGAATGTTGTTAGTGCATATGCTCCACAATTTGGATGTGCGATGGATGAGAAAGAGAAATTTTGGAGTGAGTTGGATGAAGTTGTGGTGAGTGTACCAAAGGGTGACAGACTAGTGATTGGAGCGGACTTTAATGGGCATGTTGGTGAAGTGAACAGAGGGGATGAGGAACTGATGGGTAGGTATGGTGTTAAGGAGAGGAATGCAGAAGGTCAGATGATTGTGGATTTTGCGAAAAGGATGGACATGGCTGTGGTGAATACATATTTTAAGAAGAGGGAGGAGCATAGGGTGACGTACAAGAGTGGAGGAAGATGCACACAGGTGGATTATATCCTATGTAGGAGGGCCAGTCTGAAGGAGATTGGAGACTGTAAAGTGGTGGCAGGGGAAAGTGTAGTTAAGCAGCATAGAATGGTGGTCTGTAGGATGACATTGGTGATCAAGAAGAGGAGGAGGAGTGTGAAAGCAGTGCCAAGGATTAAATGGTGGAAGTTAAAAAAGGGTGATTGTGAAGTGGGGTTTAGGGAAGAGTTAAGACAGGCAGCAGAAAGTTACCGAATAGCTGGGTAACTACAGCAGAACTAGTAAGGGAGACTGCTAGAAAGGTGCTTGGTGTGACATCTGGACAGAGGAAGGAGGACAAGGAGACCTGGTGGTGGAATGAGGAAGTACAGAAGAGTATACAGAGGAAGAGGCTGGTGAAGAAGAAGTGGGATTGTCAAAGAGATGAAGAAAGTAGACATGAGTATAAGGAGATGAGGCGCATGGCAAAGAGAGAAGTGGCAAAAGCTAAGGATAAGGCATATGGAGAGTTGTATGAGAAATTAGATACTAAAGAGGGAGAAAAGGACCTGTACCAATTGGCTAGACAGAGGGACAGAGCTGGAAAAGATGTGCAGCAAGTAAGGGTGATAAAGGATAGTGAGGGAAAGGTACTCACAAGAGAGGAGAGTGTGTTGAGTAGATGAAGAGTATTTTGAGAGGCTGATGAATGAAGAGAATGAGAGAGAGAGAAGGTTGGATGATGTGGGGATAGTGAATCAGGAAGTGAAACAGATTAGCAAGGAGGAAGTAAGGACAGCTATGAAGAGGATGAAGAATGGAAAGGCTGTTGGCCCAGATGACATCCCAATGGAAGCATGGAGGTGCTTAGGAGAAATGGCAGTGGAATTTTTAACTAGATTGTTTAATGAAATTTTGGAAAGTCAGAGGATGCCTGAGGAGTGGAGAAAAAGTGTTTTGGTACCTATCTTTAAGAATAAGGGTGATGTGCAGAGCTGCAGTAACTATAGAGTTATAAACCTGATCAGTCACAGCTTGAAGTTATGGGAGAGAGTAGTAGAAGCTAGGTTAAGAAGGGTGGTGATGATTAGTGATCAGTAGTATGGTTTCATGCCAGGAAAGAGCACTACAGATGCAATGTTTGCTCTGAGAGTGTTATTGGAGAAATACAGAGAAGTTCAGAAGGAGTTGCATTGTGTCTTTGTAGACTTGGAGAAAGCATATGGCAGGGTGCCTAGAGAAGAGTTGTGGTATTGTATGAGGAAGTCGGGAGTGGCAGAGAAGTATGTAAGAGTGGTACAGGATATGTACGAGGGTAGTGTGACAGTGGTGAGGACTGCAGTGGGAGTGACAGATCTGTTTAAGGTGGAGGTGGGATTATATCAAGGATCAGCTCTCAGTCCTTTCTTATTTGCAGTGGTGATGGACAGGTTGGCAGATGAGATCAGACAGAAGGCCCAGTGGACTATGATGTTTGCAGATGACATTGTGATCTGTAGTGAGAGTAGGAATCAGGTTGAGGAGACTCTGGAGAGGTGGAGATATGCTCTAGAGAGCAGAGGAATGAAGGTCAGCAGGGCTAAGACAGAATATATGTGTGTAAATGAGAGGGAGGGTAGAAGAATGGTGAGGATGCAGGGAGTAGAGTTGGTAAAGGTGGACGAGTTTAAGTACTTGGGATCAACAGTTCAGAGTAATGGTGAATGTGGAAGAGAGGTGAAGAAGAGAGTACAGGCAGGGTGGAATGGGTGGAGAAGAGTGTCAGGAGTGATTTGTGACAGATGGATACCAGTAAGAGTGAAAGGGAAGGTCTACAAGACAGTAGTGAGACCAGCTATGTTATATGGGTTGGAGACAGTGGCATTGACAAAAAGGCAAGAGTCAGAGCTGGATGTGGCAGAGTTAAAGATGTTAATATTTGCACTCGGTGTGACTAGGATGGATAGGATTAGGAATCAGTATATTAGAGGGTCAGCTCATGTTGGACAGTTTGGAGACAAAGCAAGAGAGACGAGATTGCATTGGTTTGGACATGTGCTGAGGAGAGATGATGGGTATATTGGGAAAAAGATGCTAAGGATTGAGCTGCCAGGTAAGAGGAAAAGAGGAAGGCCTAAGATAAGGTTTATGGATGTGGTGAGAGAGGACATGCAGGTGGTTGGTGTGACAGAGCAAGATGCAGAGGATAGGAAGAAATGGAAAGAGATGATCCGCTGTGGCGACCCCTAACGGGAAAAGCCGAAGGATGATGATTTAACTAAAGCTCTTGTATTATTAAATGTGAACGAAGGTCCTCATTTGAATAGGCCAAACATGTATCTAGTATGGACTATACTTGCAATTTTAAGGAAGTGTATAAAAAGAAGATGGAATACAAACACAATACCAACTTTGGAAAACATCTACAGCCTACTGAAGACCATGGCATTATTGGAAATTAAAATTAAAGAACTAAGAATTTATCCAAAGCCATTTATCAAGAACCCTTGGGAAAAAGTCTTATCACTGATTGACATTATACAATAATTGATCAGACACGGATTGGACATACTTATAAAGTAACTGTACACATTATGATCTGTTATAGTGTCAGGCTAATGTAAATAGTGTGCATAGTTATTTAAGAGGGTATATATAAATACTATGGAATTCATTCAAATATATTTGGAAAATAAAAAAAATGAGAATAAAAGCTAAAACTAATAAAACAATTAAATAGTTAAAGTTGAACTCACTAAAAAAGTGAACCTATCAAAAAGATATAGACATTACTTTTTCTTTTTTAACCGAAAGATGTGAAGCCAGATGGATAGCCAAACTACATTCTCATATGGGGTTAGGTTTAAATTAATTTGTACCTTTGAAACCTTTTTTTTTAAATCCCTCTGCTCCAGCCAAAAGCATCTAGCTCTCCGGGTGGTGTGTGGTCCCTTCTAAGTCCTGTGTGGAGACATAGCCAGTCCCTCTAGTTAAAACCCTGTAAGGCTAATGACATCCTACTGAATAGTAGGGGAAACTCAATCCTAGAAGCCCCTCAGGATCTATCTGGACCCTCTACAGTCAGCCTCACAGTCTTCTAAGCCCTGTGTGGAGACATAGCCAGTCCCTCTAGTTAAAACCCTGTAAGGCTAATGATATCCTACTGAATAGTAGGGAAACTTAATCCTAGAAGCCCCTCAGGATCTATCTGGACCCTCTACAGTCAGCCTCACAGTATAGGTGTTATCCTACAGTATATGTATTGATTTAACTTTAACCTTGTGAGTGAGATAACTTGGACTTACTAGGGACTGCATTAAATTTTATTCTTTTTTGTAAGGGCCTGCACACCCATGGATCTACCCCCCCTACCATCTCTTTTTTAACTTATCTCCCTTTCACCTACTATCCTAGTGGAATCTGTGTTTTCCCTATGTCATCCACTAGGGGGCAGCATATCTTAGGCTTTGGAATACCATCTCTCACTGGTTGTAGAAACCAACGAGCTCTGTAGACCAGCTAGACTCGGATATCAGTGCTTGTACTCTCTATTTATGTACTTACCCTCCACCCCATGTTTCCTTCACAATAGGAATTATCCCAGGTAAGTCTGGAAGTTTTTTTTTTTACTAAATAGACACCTTTGACTATCACCTCTTTTGTTTTTGCGACTGGCACCTCTGATTATCCCTCTGTATAAACTTCCTTTCTTGCCTTTTGACACTCTCTATAAAAGTCTCTCTCTCTGTTGTACAACTATCTTACTTAACCATCCCCCCAGCACAGCTATACATTTGTTCTCCTGTCTTCTCTGCTACTTAGTAACAGCTTATGTCTCTTACCTTTCCTATGCCTGTATTTTATTTTAATGATTTTTAATATACATACAGTCCCTCTCCATAACTGATTGCCTCTCAGCTGAAACCCGCTCCGTTCGCCCTACGGGCTCACTCCGCTCCCCTACCCTACCCCCAATTCTCACCCACCCCCAAGGGTCCTACACTTATACTTCCCTAACCACACCCTCTCTCTCTTCCAGTCACTCCCATAATTCACCCCACCCCACATACGTTAGCCACACCCCTACCCTCTAACACTCACTCACAATTAAGCCACTCATTAGAGTACCTCTACCATATCCTCCTACTTTTAACTTGTATATCTTAGTACCCTCTCTTTTCTCTTCTTGTATCCTGTTATCTTCCTCTCTTCCACATCTTACTCCATCTTTTTATCCATTCACTCAAGTTCTTATTTTATTATTTCCTCAAAGATGCCTCTCCCTAATCTAGCCAATTTAACACTTACAATTATACTCTTAACTACCCTCTTCTCAGCCTACCTTCTTACCTCCTTTGAAAAAACTGCACTATTTTCAGCTTAACCATTCCCACAAACAAACTACAATATATACACACATATCCCTACATAGACATTCTAACATAACTTCCACTCCCAGATACCTACTACTTAAATACCACAGACTCTCCCACATTAAACATAACCTACCCTCAGACAAAAAATTGAAAATTCAAACTTACCTTAGAAATAATCCTGCAACAAACCCAAATAACCCCTCCTTAATAGATGGCGACATCCACCCCAACCCTGGCCCTACCAGCCCTACTATCCAAACAACTCACCCTAAACTTAATAATTCTCTCCTTATAGGGCATCTGAATATCCAAAGCATCAATAATAAAGTACCTCACCTTCATGCCCTCCTAGCTATGCACTCCTTTGATATCCTCTGCCTCACTGAGACTTGGTTAAAACCAGAAACAAAAGATAATGAAATTATTCCCCAAGGATATAATATAGTAAGACTAGACTGAACAAAACGTAAAGGTGGTGGAGTAGCAATTCTATTTAAAAATGGACTTCACATCTCTACCCTACCATCTTATGCAACCCAGGATAGCAACGCAGAAGTCCTCATAACTAAGCTCCAAATTAATGCTAACAAATCTTTATATATTATCTGTATTTACATAACACCTGGCAATAATATAACTACATTAGAGGCTTTTCTTAGCTGGGTGTCTTCTACTTACCCCCAAGAAACAATAATACTAGGCAACTTTAACATTGAATGGAAAAGTGTTAGTGGTGAAAATCCTACCTTTCATATCAACCTCCATGGCTTTAACCAAACCATAACCTCTACAACCAGAATTAACAAACCTAATAAAAAAGAGAGTACCTTAGACTGGATACTCATAAACAAAGTAAAACAAACTTACAAAGTAGGAACCCTGCCAGATGATGTAAGTGATCATTCTTTGACCTACATCACAAGAGAAAAGAAAGACTTTCCAACCCCCCCCCACCTTTAGGATAGCACGCTCCACCAAACACTTTAACGCAGAATTATTTCAAACTGATGTCAGACCATGCAACTGGAATCCTTTAAAATCCCTTTCACTTGAAGAGGCTGTAAAGTATTTTAACACTACTTTCTTATCTATTCTTGATCAGCATGCTCCTATACGTTCCATCAGAATGAAGTCCAACCCAGCCCCTTGGCTCTCAAATGAAACTAGAAATTAAATTCTACTTAGGAACAAAGTCTGGGCCAAATGGAGATCTAACCGAAATAGCTCTGATCATCTCCATTTTAGGCAGCTTAGAAATAGTACAAAAAAGGCAATACTTACAGACAAAAAAAAACTACTACTGTAAACTTCAACAAACTCATCAAAATAATCCTCAAAAGTTCTGGTCTTGCATAAATAAGCTCCTTTCCCCAGGTAACTCCCGAACACCCACCCCACTTGATGCAGATCCAAACACTCCCCATCAAACTGCCAGTACCTTTAACTCTTTCTTCACTGAGACTATACAATCTCTAGCTAGGCAACTTATCTCTGAAAACTCTAACCTTTCCATCAACTTACCACACTCTTACTCTAACTTCAAACTACAACCCATCTCTACTTCTCTCATCTATAAATTTATTCATAAACTCAAGCCATGTACTCCATCCGCCGACAAACCTCCGTCCCAATATCTCCAAATAGCAGCTAAAGTAATTGCCTACCCTATATCTATACTTATAAATAGGACAATCCAAGAAGGAACCGTCCCAGATATTTGGAAAATCTCCCATATTATCCCCTTACATAAAGGTGGGAACTCTAATGAGTACTCTAACTATCAGCCAATTGCTCTCTTATCACCCTTAGCGAAAATTCTGGAGAAATGCATTCACCAACAACTTTTACATCATCTCTCTATACATAACTTAATAGCAAGCTGTCAGCATGGCTTTAGGCCATCACATAGTACCACTACTGCCCTCCTATCCTTCACAGATACCATCAATAGAAACCGCAACAAAAACATACTCTCATCTGCACTCTTCATCGACCTCTCTAAAGCTTTCGACATGGTTAACCATACCCTCCTAATCAATATTCTTGAATCTCTCTCCTTTGATTCTCTGGCTATTAAATGGTTTAGATCATCCCTCAGCAATAGGCAACAGGCAGTTCTCTGGGAAAATCAAATTTCTTTCTTTTTACCTGTCACTATCGGGGTCCCACAGGGCTCCATTCTTGGTCCACTTCTTTTCCCTTTATTCATTAATGATCTACATGTAGCAATTCCTCAAGCCACCTGTATTCAATATGCAGATGACTCCACACTAATATGCTCAGCAACCTCTCCATCTGAACTATATTCTCTTACTCAAAATGTTTTCAACACTGTAGAAACATGGTTTACCAAATGTTGCCTCCTTCTTAATGCCAAAAAACAAAACTCCTTCTCTTTACACCCACTACTAGGTCCACCCCCTTAGACTTCTCAGTCTCATCAAATAATGGCACTGTCATTTACCCTGACTTTACCATCAAACTATTAGGAATAACCATTGACAATAACCTCACATTTGATCACCATATAAACAACACCATTAAAATAGTCAACAGAAAAATAGGATCATTATATAGAATAAAACCATTTTTAACTACAACAGCCAGAGCCAAGATCGCTCACTCCCATCTTATCTCAACCCTTCTGTATGCCTCACCTATATTTACCAACCTCAAGAAAACTAACCTCAACAAATTAGCAGCTTCCTACAATAATATTGCCAGATTCGCTACTGGCAATCCCTTCAGAACTCACCACTGTTCTAATCTTAGGCAACTAGACTGGCTGGAATTCCAAAACCATCTGATAATCCCCCAACTCACAATGGCCCACAAAACATTTTACCAACCCAATAATATCCCTATACTCTCAAAACTCTTAATCCCATATAGTAATCTGAACTCCTTACGTTCTTCTAACAAACTCCTTGCTAGCATAGCAAAGTCTAATAATACAGCTGGTGACTCTCTGTTTACAAATACAGCAGGAAAAAACTGGAACCTGTTACCCAATGAACTAACACTAATTACATCCTTGCCACTGTTTAAACAAAAACTCAAAAAACACCTCCAAATGCACTGGCTATGCCCTTGTAGTAATCCTGACTAACAACCATCTCCACCCCTGTTTCATCCTCTTCTAACCAAAGTTCCAAACATTTAAATACTCAATCTTGTATTATGACTGACACTATTTAAACTCTAATCAACTTATTGCTTATATCCTTGAACCTGTTGTGATCTATTGTACATAACTCTTACAGTATTATAACTGTTTTAGCTTTCTTAAGCAATATTATGTTCACTGTTACTTTTCTTAATGTGTTCTGATCTCTGAAATGTAAAAACTTCCTGTTCCATTTGGTTATTATAACTGTTTTAGCTTTCTTAAGCAATATTATGTTCACTGTTACTTTTCTTAATGTGTTCTGATCTCTGAAATGTAAAAACTTCCTGTTTTATTTTGGTTTATTAATCCTGTATTTACCATGTAACAATATTTTTTATACTTTTTATATTTTTGTATATCTGTGTGGAGCTTTTCTCCCCGGGCCTCTAATGAAAATGGATATATATCCAGCTAGACTAGCCCGGTCAACAAATGTGAAATAAATAAACCTGTTTTAAAACCTAGAAGGGAAAGAAAAAGTAATGTTGATTTCCTTTTGCTGCGTTCACTTTTAAATAGATTGATTTTCATTTGTCTTTCAGTCTTTTACTATTTTTGTCTTTTATTAACCAACCATCTCTTGTTGTATTTCTCTTCAAAGATGTTAACAGATTCCAGTCCACTTTTTCTGTTTTTTTTTCAATTATTTTATTTTTCTGTATAAAGTCTATTGCATCTTCCAAGGTGTTAAAAATCTTTCCTTCTGGAAGGTGAATAGTTTTGCTGGAAACAATATTTATGCTTTATTATTGTTTTTTTTTTTTCTTTAAACTTTTAACAAGTGGCACACATATTTTTCTCTTTGAAACTAAGAAAGAAAAAGAAACTAAGGGTAATGCTGCTCAACGCCAGAAGTCTAAACCTCAAGATGCATGCACTCGAGGCTCTCCTCAGTATGGAGAATATTGATATCTGTGCAGTAACATAAACCTGGTTCAAGGCTCCTGAGAGCACCCCAGCACTACCAGGTTACACCTCATACCATGTTTTTTGGCCCCAAAACTCAGACCGAACCACAAAAGGAGGGGGAGTATCCATATTCATCAAAGATACCCACACCTCCAGGTTAGTGGCACTGCATGAAGCAACAGAGACCATCCATGTGCAACTAGCAGTGGGCAAAACTGCCTTTCAGTTTGTAGCCTGCTACAGACCACCCTCCCAAACTCAGGAACCCAACTGGGCTTTCCTGAGAACACTGGAGAATATGAAGGTCTCTCCAAACACCATTATATTGGGTGACTTCAACTACCCAAACATAGACTGGAAGCACTAATCAAGCCCCAACACCCTCGCCCAACAGTTCCTAGAATTTATAAACTCAAATGCTATGGAACAACTGGTCACCACTCCCACAAGAGGGGAAAACATATTGGACCTGATCATCACCAACATGGGGACTCTATGTTCCATACCAGAGGTATACCCCTCATTGGTAAGATCTGACCATGAAATTAATCTCACTGGACATACATATCCCATCCCCACCCCCAGCCAAGGAAACCACGGTGAAGAACTTTTCAAAAGCAAACTTCACACTTCTCAAAACCGAGGTGGAATCCTTCAAAGCCCCCGGGCCAGTGGAAAATACGGCCCAAACCACAGAATCCTTTACAAACTCTTTCTATGGACACCTACAGGAATGCATAGATCATGCTATCCCAAATAAAACCAAGACTCATTCCTCCAAAGGCAGGAGACCTGGCTGGTGGACCCCAGCCATAAATAAGCTATACAACAGAAGGAGGAAGCTACTACATGATAGAGCAAAATCCCAAAAAGGGAAGGCATCTCTGATCAGTACTAGCAAGAAACTACGTTCCCTCATAAAATCATCTGAGGCCAACTTTGAAAGAAAAATTGCACAAGATGCTAAAGATAATCACAAGGCCTTCTTTAGTTATGTCAGGAACCTGGGTGGCAACTCCCAGATATGCTCTGAGTTAGTTCAAAATGACAAAAAATACACTAAACCCACATACATTGCCAACATCCTGGCATACAGGTTCAGTGCAAACTTCCCCCCTCCCCCCCCCAAAAGAGCAAATGTCTATCCCAACAGAGTGTAGCCTTCCTGACATCACAGATGCACAGGTGAGAGCTGCCCTCTCCAAAGCAAAAAAACACAGCATCAATGGGACTGGATGGTGTCCCGGGCTGCGTCTTACACGAACTCCAAGAAGAATTGAACCCTCACATAAAGTCACTGTTCAATCTCAGCCTTACTACAGGATATGTACCCAAGGAATGGTGTACAGCAACAGTGGTCCCACTCCACAAAGGTGGTACCACAAAGGACCCCGGAAACTATCGCCCTATAAGCCTGACTATCCTGGTATGCAAAGCTATGGAGCGTTATCATCATGAAACTCATAAACAAAGATATTGGGAACCTCCAAACACTGGATCCTACCCAATTCGGCTTTGTTAAGGGCAGATCTTGCCTCTTGAACCTGGTCGACGTCTTTGAAACAGTCACCAAGGCCATAGATGAAGGGAAGGTAATCCACACAGCCTACCTGGACCTCACAAAAGCCTTCGACACAATACCCCACTCGAGCATCATAAATAAGCTCACCAGCTTAAATATCAACCCCTATATTACAAGATGGGTTGCAAACTGGCTCAGGGATAGAACCCACATGGTCAGAATTGCAGGTGCCATGTCGGACTCTAAACCAGTTACAAGTGGCATCCCACAAGGCTCAGTCCTGGGACCTCTCTTGTTCGGTATATATTTCTCTGAGGTACAGGCTAACATGCAAAGACTATGGCTGACCAAGTTTGCAGATGACTGCAAACTGGGTGCCATAATCGACTCACTGACTGACACAAGCATCCTCCAAAAGGGTCTCACAGAGACGGATAACTGGTGCCAGAGCCATGGCCTAAAGCTAAATGCCAAAAAGTGCATGGTCATCCCCTTTGGGAAAATCAAAGTGCCCACAAATTACCACATAGGTAGTAATCCATTAAGTACAGAAGAAGTAATTAGGGATTTGGGGACCCAAGTAGATAGCAATCTCTCATTTGACAATCACATTGCCAAAGTGGTTAGAAAGACCTTCTATATAGCCTACCTTATCACGAAAGGGTTCACATCTAGATCAAGAGAGGTCATTGTGCCCCTCTACTCATCACTCATCAGGCCCATAATTGAATACAATGCCCCATTTGGGATGTACCTTACCCGACACCTGCAGCAACTGGAACGACCCCAAAAGTACCTCACCAAGAGGATCAAGGGACTCAAACAGATGCCCTACGCAGTTAGGCTAAAGAAACTAAAGCTCAACTCAGTTGCTTACCACCTACTCAGATGCGATCTGTGCCTGATGTATAAAGCCATGTCCAACCCAGAATTAATGGACATGCTCCACCTCAGGAAATCCAAATCCCTTAGAGCTACACGCTCCAGGGACTTAAACCTCAGCACAGAAATAAATAGGACAAGCTGGAGGGACAGATTCATATCCCAGAGGCTCCCCTCACTCTGGAACAAAATCCCAATCCATGTTAGGCAGAGTCCCTCAATGACCATCTTCAAGAGAAATCTTGACAAGTGGATGGGAGATTGTAGGTTTACTCCTGGGATCACTTCTGTGTCCCTACTAGACACAGGCACAGTAAACTAACCTCAAAAGGGCTATCTTCTGTGACCTACTATACAGATGCACAGTCAACTAATCTAAAAGGGTGGCGAAAGCCAAACACACTCTGGCTAGGCTTATAAATGCCCTAGGGCAGATAGCCTAGTATCAACCTATGAACCTATGAACCTATGAACATCACTAATGCTGAACAGTCATTGTCAAATCCTATGGTATTTTCTTTAATTTTAACTGGATAAGTAGTCCGTGTAGCTTTTAATACTAAATCCTTATCTTCACTTGAGAAAAAAATCTTATGATCACTGACCTTGGTGAAGGTGTTTTTTTAAGATGAGTTAGAAAGTGATCTATGTGCCCTTTCAATGCCAAAGGAAAAAGTTTCCGGCAGGTTCAAGGTTTTAGGCAGCAAGGTATTAAGGAATTGGATCATACTGTCTCCCTCTTCTTTTTCAGGAATCCCATAAATCCTGATGTTATTCCTTCTAGATCTAGTTCTTTAAGTCTTCTATTTTTCCCAGAATAAGTTGTTTTGTTTCAGAAGAAATTCAGCGTTATTCTCATTTTCAAGTAATCTTCCATCAAAATCAGACATTGCCTCTTCCATACTAAAGATGTGTGATGATTGTTATTTAAGAGATTCACTTAGCACATCAACTTGTTTTTTTACATTCCTCTTTAAAATTGTCCATTTTGTTTTCTAGTTTATCTATCTTTAAGGATAACTACTAATGTTACTTACTATAGCCTTTATGTCTTTTTTCATAGTACAGTCCTGTAGACTGGGCTTAGAATGGCTCATTCTGAAACAATTAGTTCTTTCTACTTTTCTTGACAGGAAAAAGCAGTTAAAAGAGTTTCAAACTTGTTATTTAATTTTTTTAGTAAATATTTCAGCAGATGTTCAACTATAAATCCAAGTCTTGAAATGTTCTATTTGAGTTTTTTAGTAAAAATCTTGTCAGATATATTAAAATGAAGAAGAGCTAAAAAAAGTCCTGTTAAATGCTCACCATCTTGGTCATACCCCCTAGCATCTTTCATTGAATTTGTGATTGTAAAGTCGGTCAAATGATGTGCTTGCTGAATATAGTTTTGGTCATAGTGTGCTTTTACCAAAAGAAGTCTGGTAGATTTAGCAGATAAGTGGCATTTGTTAATTTCAATACTTGGTGTTAACGGTGCATGGATGTGATCATGCGGGGGCACAATTAGGGTTAGTGTAAGGGTTAGCTAAGGGGATAGATTTAGTATTGTGTGAGTGTCTGTGAGTTTCGGTTAGGGATAGGTAATGTGATAGCTTTATTGCTGTGCTTGTGTGTTGGTGCATATGGTGTGTTTCTGAGCATGTCTTACATAGTAGTAGTGTTAGAGAAAGAGTTTTTTTTTTTCCTAAAGAAAGGAACAGAATTAGGGCCAGAGTAATGGTTAGGGTTAACAAGTATTAATAAAGTTGTGTAGGAAGGGCTTTGGTATACAAATAAATAAATCTTTAAAAAGATAATCTTATTAAATAGAAAAGTTACCATTAACATAAATAAGATAATCCTGACAATTAAACCACCATGTCTCTTACAGACAGGCTGACAGCAAACATTCCCTGGCTACATTGAATGAGTAATCATAGGTTCATCACCAAGGTGACCCCCATGCCTCTTACAGGCAGAGGCTGACATCAACATTTCCTAACAAACACACCGTTCCCCTACATAACTTTTTATTAATCTCCTTACTTATCCCTCCTAATTAACATACACCTCCTAATATATGAAAACAAAAAAGGGCCAGCACCAGGAAAATTGAAGCAGAGAATTTTTATTGTTACCAGACTGGTTTCAACATATAGCTTTCCTCAGTGGTTATACATGGTTAGGCAGCACAAGAACTGCATTTAAATACAGTGTCCAATGAAGCAATAAATGACATCATTTCCTGTAAAGAAGACCTGATTAGAAGTAGTGCAAATAGATCTTCTGTGCATAAATCATGTAAAATTATGCAATATACCCAAAAATGAAAATAAAAAATAAAAAACATAGTAAATGTCATTCAAAAATACACAGCATAGCCCCTAGTTATAAACACAATATTACAATTTATCATTCAGATCTGGTGGAAAAAGACCACCCAATTTAATTATCCATTTCTTTTCTTTTGTGTTTAGTAGGTTGTGCCACCCTGTCTTGAAGGATTTGTTTCCCAAAATTCTATCTATAATCGTAAATGTGAATTTAGCTGTTTTGTGAATCAAGGAATACCTGTACAAGGCATTAGTCATTCTAGCGTTCCTGATATCTCCAAGATGTTCGGATATCCGACATCTAAACTGTCTAGATGTTTGTCCAATGTAGAATGCTTGACATGTACATGTGGCCAAATAAATGACCCAATCAGTTCCACAATTTGCGAAGCAGTTGATGTCAAATAATTTACCTGTATTCTTGCTGGTAAAGTTTTTGGTCTTAAATATAAATTTGCAAAAGGAACAATGCCCACATGGGTAACACCCCACTAGTTTTTCCCCGGAGAGAGTAGTTTGATGATATGTGATCTCCTGGCACATGATCTTTTTGTAATGTGAAAAGTGTGACCCTAATGTTTTCCCCTTTCGGTATGAGAACTGACATCTATCACCCAACCAATCATCAAGTTGTGTGTTACTTTTGAGTATATTCCAATGTTTGTCAATAATCCCAATAAACTGACTGGTGTTCCTTCCGAATGTGGTAACCAACCTAAGAGCGTCCTGATTATTCCTAGTATGTTTTGGTCTGTATGTTAAAAGGCAGTCCCTGGGTTGGTTACGAGCCCATTGTGATGCTGTTTTGACATTATCCGGACTATACCCCCTCTCCAAAAACCTTGTTTGTAAGATCATGATAACAATGAGTAAGGTCCTGCTGTGAGGAACAAATTCTCTTGATTCTAAGAAAATGGGATTTGGGAATGTTGTTGATGATATGCTTGGGATGGAGATTAGAGGCATGTAACAAACTATTATATCAGGGATACTTCCTGTAAACCTTTGTTCTTAAAGTATGATCTGGTTTGCGCTCCAAATGTACATCCAGAAAATTGATTTCTTGGGCATTATAGTTCACAGTAAATTCTACCCCCCATTTGTTACAATTAAGATATTCCACAAACTTCTCAAGATATTCAATGCCCCCTCTCCAAACCAGCCAACAGTCATCCAGATAACGTCGCCAGATATCAATCTCGGGTAAATATAAGTTGTGTAAATCGTTGTAGATGATATGTTTCTCTATATACCCCATGTATAAATCTGCATAAATGGGAGCAAAGGATGCACCCCTGGCTGTGCCCTGAATCTGCCAATAACATTGATCTTGGAAATAGAACACATTTCTGGTAAGCACATGTTCAGCCATGCAAACTAAGAGAGTGTTAAAGCCAGGACTATAAATGTTGGTTCTATTAAGCCAAAATTCCAATGCCGTCAAACCAGCCCAATGGGGAATACAGGTATAGAGTGACTTCACATCCAGTGTGCACATTAACCAATGCGGTTCCAATTGGGAATCCATAACTATTTGTAAAAACTCTGTAGTGTCTTTTATTCGAGCCCTGATGTGTGTTAATAAAGGTTTTAAATATTCAGTCAGGAAAGCAGATAGAGGTTCAGTAAGTGAACCAATTCCCGAGACTATCGGTCTACCTGGAGGTGTTTGAAAAGATTTGTGGATTTTGGGTAATAGATATAAATATTGTTTAGATGGGTACTGTACGGTCAATTGAATTTTAGTTTTGGCACTAATGATCCCTTCATCAACTGTAGATTGCAAAAATTCATCAATATCCTTCTTGAAATTGGGAGTGGGGTCCAAAGACACGTTCAAATAATGCTGAGTGTTAGACAACTCTTTCCTTCAGCCCAGTAATAACTGGAATCCATGACAACAACTGCCCCTCCCTTATCAGCAGGCAGAATAATAATGTTAGTATTGGATTTGAGATCATCTAAGGCCTGTTGCTCCTCCCTATTCAAATTCTGTCTCAGGATGTTCCCAGAACCCATATAATGATGTAAATCCTTTATGATTGCTTGCTGAAAAATGGCAAAATGTTTGTCCATAGGTGGATTAAAGTTAGATGGTAGAAAACGAAATTCAGCGGATCTTTGAGCATGATCCTGTTGATCAAAAAATAATTTCAAATTAATTTTTCTACAAAAAGCCAAAGTATCAGCAACAAAAATACTCTTGTCCACAAAAAAACCTGGAATAAAGCCAAGACCTTTATTTAACAATGATTCTTGAATTGGTGTTAATACATAACTGGATATGTTGTGTACATTAGAAAAAACAGGATTCATTTGACTATGGACTGGAATAGGTCCTCCAAGCTTTGTGCCCCTGTGTTTACGTCCCCCCCTGTGCCTCCTACCCCTAAAGGGAATTCAGAGCTATGACCTCTTTTAGAAACAGGAGAGTCACTGATGTGACTTGCTTCCATATCTGTAGTGGAGGATTCCTCACCTGAGGTGGTGCCCTGTGAAGTATCTTTTTTCAAAATAGAATGAGGCCTCTTTTTGCGTGAAAAATTGGAATTCCTGGGATTCCTGGTACCCTCAGCAAACCTGACACCTCTCTGTGACTCAGAAAGTTTCCCTCTCTCATAATCTTCCACGTCCCTGGAAAATTTGTGCAATTTTTTCTCCTTTAAGCCATTCCCAAAGGCAATCAATTCCCTGGATAGTTTGCTCAAATTTTCTTTGAAGTTAGGTAAATGTTCATATTCTTTCAATCGATCACAAGTTTCTTGTACATCACAAATATTGACCTGTATAGTCCTATCGTAAAAGGAAGCTAATATGTTCACAAAGGTCATGGAGGCATTCTGTTGTGCCAATTTCCATTCCTGTAACAGTGTCTCATCCGCTTTACTGACTACAGGCTGTTGTTTAATTCTTAAACCTCTAGGAGTAATATTACGGTTTTGGTAGGCTTTGAAAAGCCTAGAATGCCAAATATTGGTACGTAAAGTTTTGATTTGCTATCCTAATTGAATAAATAAAGGACTGCAACTGCCAACTGGATCAGTTATATTATTATCCTTTGAGCCATTATTCAATTCTATTCCAAAAACCTGTATGTCGTCCTTGTCCGCACATAGCCCCTGAAGTAATTTATTAAGATCCATGGCAATAAGTTGAAAAAACAATAGTCAAATGTGATGTAAATCCTTCCAAATATAAAAAAGCCCTCAAAAAAAGAAATAAGAGAATAACTAATCCAGAGAATGGATGGCCATAACTCCCATTATAAGTAAATCAGGTATGAGATAAATATGAGTCAAAGAGATGCACACCAAAATTCCACCAAGAGGAAATATATAAAACAATGTTATAGGGTGAAATCACCAATTCAGTTAAATATAAGAGCACACTAAATAAGGGAATCCCAGTGTCACAAACCAAGAATGATGTTTAATACTTGGTCTGGGCCAAAAATAGCAAAAAAAGGATCACAACAAAGCCAGTCACAAAAGGCATATGTGAGGCAGAACCTAATCTATGGGCAAATAGCCTGAATCCAAATAGTGAATAACTACAGGATAATCAGAAAAAGTGTACCTGATGTATAGAGTTCTAATATCCGATTCATAACCTCTGTGGATACAATTCAGATACCCAATAATAATAAAAAAAATATAAAACAGTATAAAAAGAAACCGATTTAGTCCAAGATTACTTATATGAGTTGTATGAAATAACACCCACACCCCGGATGTGACCAGTACTTAAATAATAGGCAACCTGTAATGCTCAAACCGAGATGCGTCTATTTCAAAAAGACAGTCTGGGCATCAAAAACCAAATAAGTTGGCAATACGTATGTACATAGGAATAATAATATTGGGAACCCAATGACTGTCGTATGTTTCCAATGTAAACAAAGGCAGAAATGAGAAATCCCAGTCACTTGCAATAATATCTGGTTCAAATACAAATGTCAAGCTTAATCTAAATGAACAATATAAATAATGTATTGCTCCATAGTAATAAATGTGTGCAATGGTAACCAATATGAAACTGGGAACTGATTCAGAACATAGGATATCAATTATCGTACAAAAAGACAAAATGAGCTTGTTTGGCTATCATTCATAAACAATACAACAATTGCCCTAATGAGCATGTCCAAGTTAGCAAAAAGGTAAAATAAGGTCTAATACAAGCCCTGTTCTCCCAAAACCCGTTCCATACATATAGATCTACCTAAAAAGTGGAATACTGAAAGCATATACTATTGTTCAATATTTCATATACAAAAAGATAGTATGTAGCTGGAACACAAGGGTATGAAACAATAAATCTGGAAAACACTATGTTTGTCCTTTGAAAATGTACGTGATCAGTATATTCAATGTGTACAAAATGAATCAGTCCCAGAACATGTGCACTGAAACAAACACCTATTATCTCCTGAAAATCTGCACAAACGTTCACGTAAATATCAAAACCTGAATATATCAAAATAAATGACAATTCCCAACCTAAGTACGACCAAACAAAAATCGTTGGTTAGTTTTCAACGCCCCTGAAGAAACAAACACAAAGGCAATGTCCCTGGTTGCTGGAACAAATGAACACTGTCCCTTTTATCAGAAACAAATATATATGTCCAATTTAAGATTCAAGTGAAAATACAAAAAAATTGTCTGCTTCATTCGTGGAGTGGAACGCTGATCCAATTCTGTACCAAAAAATAGCGATTGGATATCCTAGTTAACATCCATGAGGATACCAAGAAAAAATGGCGCTGTATGGACGAGCAAAGTGTTTCAAAATAAATCCTGGTTATTCAAAAATCACTGAAACATTACCTACTGTCCCAAAACAGCATGTGCTTAGTTCAAGATGATCCTCGGCATGTAGTCTTAAAAGAAAAAAGGTTGATTACTGACCCTAATAAGAAGCCTGGTAAATATGTGAAGAATCAGCATGTTTATACCACACCCCATTATAACATTACTTCATATTGGAATCCACCTTATCCCACTTTACAATATACATCAACTCAAACCTTTAACATTAGTTCATAATGCATACTACAAATACATACTACAAGAATGAAAATACTACAGCACCGTAATATCAATGCAACTATAGAATATCTCAACAATACACCTAGTCTACTCAATCTACCTACAAGCCAGAAACCAGTTTTACACTTTTTTCAATTGGCAGAGGATACATGTACAGGACAGTATTTATGTAACATTCTAGTTCAGTGTGGAATATTCACCCTTACTCTGGTTACAAGTATACATTCTCCAAAACTATAACCAATCAGTAAAAAAAAAATGAAAACTCCAGCAAAGCTAGAACTTCCACTGAGTGACCTCCCAAACCTCTTGTATCAGAGGCACATTGAATATATGCAAATGACCCTTATGAGCATCAGGTGTTTCAGCAAATTGGCGATTCTGAATGCCCATGACTTGTTTTGTCATTTTAATGGACAATTTCAGGCCAATAAAGCCAACCCCCACTAGCTGTGGATATGCATATTTCGGTCTCTGTTGTTTGGGATATTTCTACAGTGACCCTAATGATAATGGGCATCAGCTGGGTATAACAGCCCTGTGTTTCTTAAAACTATAACCAAAGAATCAAAATATGATGCATCAATGCCCATATCAGCAAGAAAACTGCACAACTATTTATTTATTTATTCCAGTTTGATTACCGGGGAAGTCCACTGGGTCAACATGACTCATTTTCGGTGGAGGCCCGCAGAGAAAAGCTCCGAAAATGCATAAAACAAATATTACATGCAGGATTTCAACACAATCAATAATTTAGAAAGCATTAAACAGTTTACAGAATACAATTTCAAGGCATACAGGACAGTATGAGAGTACAATTCATACTGAAATTGATTAAAATTTTGTTTTTTTACATTAAGTTATGGTTATTACATTCGCATAGTAAAGCAGTAATTCTTAGAGATTCCTAAACAGATAGTTACGGTTGTAGGAAGGAGAAATAGTCGTGGCGCTTTGAGTGAAGGTACTAGAGATAGAAATTAGTGCTCAATATATACAATATTTACATGTTTTGTTGAGCAGGTATAGTTCTGGGAGTAGAAGGATTGTGTAGTATTTACAAGTTTTGTTGAACAAGTATAGCTGTAGGAGTAGAAGAATTAGGTGGTATTTACCAGTTCTGGTGAGCAAATCTAGCTCTAGGGGTAGAAGTAGTTAAGTGGAGGGATAAAGCTGCAGGACATTGCAGGGAGAGATATATATAGTTGTAGGAATATGTCTACAAGAGGAGGATAGGGTAAATGTATCAGAATGAGGAGACTCTTATACTAGAAGTGATCCCAGATTAAGTAGGAAGGAGGCAGGGGCATTTCCATTTAGTAGACAGGTGTTTGAAAAGTAGGACCTTGAAATTTTCAGTGTTTGGGGTGGTTCTTAGTGGGGAAGGGAGGGAGTTCCATTTGTTGCCAAGGGCATAGAAGAAGAGCAGCTGGCTGGCAGGATGTTTAGGATTGTGGATAGAAATTAAGTTCTGATGTTCAGATCTAAGGGCTCTGTTGGGAATATAAGGTGGAAAGATATTAGTTAGAGTGGGGCATTTAGTGGAAAAAATATGAGTGAGTGTGCTATGGATAGTTGTAGGTAATCTAGGTGGTTTGGTAGTTCTAGCCAGTTCAGGGATTGTAGGGGGAGGCAGTGATGAGTGGAGTTTTTGGATTTGGAGGCAAATTTAGCGATTTTATTGTAGCAGCTTTCTAGTTTAGAGGTGGTAGAGGAAGACAGGTCGGTTAGGAGAGGTGCACCATATAGTAAGGAAGGAAGGAGAAAAGTAGAGGCCAGAGTGTCCCTTGTTGTGTTAAACAATATTTTTAGCTAGCTTTTGGTGATTTTTTTATGTTTTGTTGTACATGTATATCGAACTTTAGTTGTTCATCAACAATTATGTCGAGAAGTTTAGCGGAAAGGATGACTTTTATAGGTTTGTTTGTTTGGCTGACGATTTTTAAATCACTTTTATTAAAGGAGTAGTTCTTAGAGGGTGAGAATAGAGGAATTTTGGATTTGCTAGCATTAAGAGAGAGGTGGTTTTGGTGCATCCAGTTTTCAGTTTTGGAGAAGGCAGTTTGGGTTTTAGGCAGCAGTTCAGGGAGGTTTGAGGCAGAGCAGATTAGGGTCACGTCATCTGCATATTGAATAATTTTGGAGTCAGGAATAGCAGTGTGGAAGTTATTGATGAAGATGTTAAATAGCATAGGACCGAGGATGGATCCCTGTGTGACACCAGTGGGGATGGGTAAGAAGGAACAGATGGTGTTTTTCCATTTGACAGCCTGAGTTCTGTCTGATAGGTAGCTGGAGAACCAGGAAAGAGTTTTTGGTGAAATGTGAAGGTTAGAGAGATGGTAAAGAAGATGGTTGTGGGAGATAGTGTCAAAAGTCTTAGACAGATCAAGTAAAACAGTAGATACTAGCTGTCCTGAGTCTCTAGCTTTATTAACAGTATCTAAGAAAGAGATTAGGGCTGTGTTGGTGCTGTGGCCAGGGTGGAAGCCATGCTGGATGGATGTGAGGAGGTTATTTTGGGTGAGGAATGGCATAAGTTGGAGGTGGATGCACTTTTCAAGGATTTTAGAGATAGGGAAGAGTAAGGCAATAGGGCGGAAGTTTGAGATGCAGGTATTTTTTCCTACCTTGTGGAGAGGGAGGATGAAGGCTGAGCACCGGAGTTTGGGGACGTAGAATTCTTTTATTGATCTGTTTATAATGATACTGATTGGGAGAGCGATCCCATCTGTGGCAAGTTTTAGACAGGATGAGGGGATGTTGTCGGGTGCATTAGAGCATGGTTTCAGTTTGGATAGGAGTTTTTTTATGAGAGTTGTAGAGACAGGTTTGAGCTCGAATAGAGGAGGATGGTTGTTTGTTGGAATTGGCTAGGGAGGGTGAGGATTAGCTGGGTTAATGTTGGGAAAGGATTTAGTGAGGGCAGAAATGGTTTTGATGAAGAAAAAATTAAATTCAGAGCCTAGTTCAAGGTCAGTTTTGCTATGGGTGGGGCAGGGATTAGTTTTTGAGCCTAGATGGAGAAGTGAGTTTATAGACTTCCAGAATTGTTTAGGATTATTAAGGTTGTTAGACTGGAGCTTAGTGTAGTAGATGTTTTGTCTTTGTTGATTAGCTGTTTAGCAAGGTTGCAGAGCTGTTTGTATTGAAGTAACGTGTTGGGCAGGTTATTTTTTTGGTGAAGTTTCCATAGTTTGTCCCTTTGGTGCATAATTTGTTTGGTCTCTTTGGTAAGCCAAGGAGCTGTATTATATTTGATCCTTTTATTTCTTGGGGGAGCTACGGAGTTTAAAGTATCAAGGAAGACAGTGTTGAAATGGTCTATAGCTTTATCAAGGGGTAGGGAGTTTAGCATGTGCCAGCTCATTTGTTTGAATAAATTAGAGAAGGTAATGGGGTTGAAGTTGCTAAGGTTGCAAGTTTGGATAAATTGATGCTGGTAAGGGGAAGAGGTAGTAGAGCGATGGATAAAGGCAGGGAGATGGTCACTAATGGTATCAGGAATTGTGCCAGAGTTGGTTATTCTGTTAGGGTTAGAGACAAGAATCCAGTCTAAGGTGGATCCTGGGGGATTATTTTTGTTAGGTCAGGTGATAGTGAGGATAGTCTGAGTGAAATTGTAGAGACTGATGGATAGGGAGGGGGAGGCAGTTGAGTTTGCTCCAATCAATATTTATATCTCCTAAGATGTAAGCTTCATAGTTGATTTTTGTGGAAGCCCATAGGAGAATTTCTTCTAGTATTGATATATTATTTCCAGGGGATATATAGAGAGCAATGAAGAAGATATTTTTGTGCCTGTTTAATTTTAGTAGTCCAACGGTTAGTTGAGGGTTCTGGAATTGTGGGATTGGAATTTGGAGCGGTATTAAGGTAAGAAGATTGGAATATACTAGGGCAGAGCCACCACCTTTTTTATTAATTCTGTCATTTCTGAGAATGTGAAAACCTTGGGGCAGGATTTCTGAATCAGATATGGAATGTTTGAGCCAGGTTTCAGATATAGCTAGGATGTCAGGTTGGTTATGGCTTAGCCAGGAGTGAAATAGGTGAGATTTATTACTAAGACTTTGAGCGTTAATTGTAAAGATCCTTAGGGTATTATGTGGAGTGGAGAGGGTTGTGGGATTATTGGAGTTGTTACATGTAATGGGACCAGGATTAGGGTGGATATCACATGCTAGCATTAGTAGGAAGAGGGAGACATCCTTTTGGCATTTAGGTTTGTAAGGTGTAGGCTTGGGTATGTTATAAATTAGAGTAGGAGACATTATCTTGGCTTTAGAGGAGAAGATTTTAGGATGGAATAGGAGCAGAGGATTTGTTTGAATGAGGGAAGGTGAGATAGAGTGGAAATGGAAGGCAGAATGAGGGTAAGGGAGAGTTTGTATGGAGGTAGTTTTTGTTGGAAGTATAAGGCATGTATGGGAGGAATAAGAGGTAGCTTGGCGTAAGGGAATTAAGAAGTGAAGAAGTAGGTAGGGGGCATGGGAGTAGCGGTGTATGAGTATATGAGGGAGGGATTTATGTGGGAGAGGTAATGAGCAGAGAAAAGGTATTTGCTAATTGGGCTGTAGGGGTGTGGTAATGGGAGAATAAAGCTGAGAGCACTGGAGGGTAGGTGTGAATTGGGGGTAGGGTAGGGAAGCAGAGAGAGCCTGCAGGGTGAATGGAGAAGGAATAGCTAAAGAGGTGAGTGCAGCAGAAAAAGTATCAGCTAAGTGTAGTTTGATAGCTAAATTAGAATGATTTTTACTGCAAGGTGCTAGGCAAGGTAGAGTAGGTTGACATTTCAGGAGGGCATTGTAGAGAAAAGAATGTGTATAAGTTAATGTCAGCTAGATCTTAGTGAGATACTAGAAACCAGTAGGAACAAATAATTTAATGAAGATGAAGTTCTGCTAGCTCTTAGAGTGATACTAGAAACCAGTAGGGAGAGAGCTAAGAGGCTAGGGGTTGTATAGGCAGAGACTGCCACCTAGTGGAGAACAGTAATAATTAACAGGGGAATGACCGCATCCATTGAAGGGTGTATAAGTTCTGGGTTGGGGAGAAATTAGAAGGGGGAGGAGGTAAACCGGCCTGCGGAAGGCTGCTGGAGTGCACACAAGGAGGTCAGACATAAAAAAATAGCACAGCTAGGTTACAGTAACTATTTCCTTCCTTTAAACACATACATTAGCTCAATCTTGGAGGGGGAACTCCTTAGAGGTTGTTTGCAGTGTGCCATGTTAGCAACTGGGATTCAGATGCCCTCAGGAATTAATCTGAAGAAATCCCCTTTTACTTAAATGCAGGCTGGGAGGACCCAGTGTTGAAAGTACTGTAGGAGAAAGAGAGACAATACAGACATTAGTTAAAACAGCAGGAGAGGAGAAGAGAATGAGAGAAGAGTAGAAAAATCAGGGGGCAGAAGTGACGGTGTAGCATAATGCAGTGGTTAGAGACTTGGTTAGAAAACAGGAGAAAAATTAGGCTTTAGTGTCTAGTGGAGGGGAGATTGTTAATAGAGAGTAAAGACAGATAGGTGGAGGAGGGCAGGAAAAAGTAAGGCTAGAAGCAGTAGAATTAGAAAGTGCGAGTTTCAATTAAAACAGTTTCACTACTATTTCATTATGCAAATCTTCAAACATTAACATCTCAGTATACATAGGAGATTCTAACACAATTAGTGAGGAGAGGTATTAACACTGTAGAATGCTTATTATAGTCAAAGGCAGGCAGATAGATAATGGCCCCATACAGACTGCAAAAGTGTTCTAATGCAGTGAAAAGCACAAAACTATACAAAATAAGCAATGCAAAGATGTCATAGAAATAGTGTAACAACAATATAGAAATAAATGTGCAGAAACAGCACCGGCATCATCAGAAAAGTCACATTGTCCTCAATGAGCACTTAACACAGAATAAATTATCAGCAGTAACTGTAGAACATGAATTCACTGTATTTCAATAAAAATAAGCATTCCAAGGTGCAGTTTTAGCTGGCCGGGAGCTTTATGTAGGTTATTGGAGCCCCAAAATGCAAGAAGATTTATCAGATAGCACCAGGGAAGCAGCGTAATGAAGGTGATAATAGTAGGCACTCTGCGAAGAGCATTAGAATGCCTTGGGGAATTTTAGAGCTTTACTCGCATAAAAAGCATGTCCTTTAAGCCTCAAACTTTTGTTTAGGCATCAGGCTCAGAGTGAGAGTAACAGCTGTGCTGGATAATTAGTGTTCTACATCCTGGTGAGACCAGGAGCTCAGCTGAGTCACAGGGAAAGCATGGTATGATTCAGACAAAAATCAACTGTTCTCAGGAGCGCTTCTAGTGAGCAAGCTTCGTTTATGCAGAACTAGCTAATAGTATTGCTGTGAGGCTACAAGGTGGTCTTGTGCACATGCCAAAGGGAAAAATAGCAGGTATGCTTTCTAAGGGAAGTAGTACTATTTGTAGCTATTGCAGGTATTCAGCGCTAGAATGTAAAGTAATAGCTGGGTCAGATAGAAGCGCGGGAATCTCATTTAAAGGGGCAGGTGATTTGTAAGAGCACGTTCAAAGTGCACTCCTCAAGAAATGAAGCCGTTAAAGCCTTTAAAATAAATTGATCTAAGTACAAGCTCTCCTTAGGTGCAATGTGCATTGATAACGCTATGAAGGCCATGAGGTGGCTTAACTGTGCACATCCAATGAGAAATAGTAGCACAGCCACAAACAGGAATTTACACCATTACAAACCTTTGTGCCAAGTTATCCATTAAAGCAATAGCCTAGCTCAGCGAGGAAAGCAGTGTTCAGGGGCACTATGCTAGTTCTATGTACTGCAGAAGGGGCTGGATTACAACACAAAGTAAATTAGATGCCTAAGCCGCTGACTAAGGTGAGCGGGACTAAAGCACAGAGAAACACTGTATGGAGGACAGAAATACTCTACGTGGCTTTAGACAGACACATACACAAGTCATTGAGCATGTATTCAGACAAAAAACTGTTATTCGGGCAATAATAATTAGAGTTGCAAGCAAAAAAGCAAGTTAAAATGTTAACTTAGCAAGATTAAGAACACAACTAGAAACTACACAGCTTAATACAACACCATTAAATAGACCTACCAGTGTGCAGGCTGGGCAGACCGGACCGCAGGACCAGGGTGGAAAAGTTGTGCACACTTGACTGAGGGATTCAGAAAATGGCGCCACAGCTGAAGGGAGGTAGAAGTAACTTCTGGGAGGAGCCTAGTGGGGGGAGGGGTAGCTAGAGGATACTTCTGATTGGTTTAGGGGAGTAGAAGATAGGAGTGGCTATAGTGAGTGAGAGACAGGTAAGATGGTAATGTCAGCATAAGGAGTGGCTGTAATGAGTGAGGTGCAGGTAATGATGAATGACGCTATAAGGGGAGGGTCAGGAAAGAAAGAGGTGAGTGCAGCAGAAAAAGCATCAGCTAAGTGTAGTTTGATAGCTATAGTAGAACGATTTTAACTGCAGGTGCCTAATTTAATGTTAGCTAGCTCTTAGTGAGATACTAGAAACCAGACCCTACATGCCTGGATAGCCACATAGTCCCCATAATATATAAAACATGGTTAAAGTGAGAAATAAAAGATGAGGAAATTCCTCCAGCAGAATATGACAAACTTTGGCTACACTGAACTCATACATGAGCAGGTACAGTGGTCCTCTTTTTTAAATGTTTTGTTAAATGGGTAAATTGTCTAGTCCATAGACAATTTTCATCCTGAATGTACCCATAAGACAGACACACTAACAATTAGATACACATAAAAATAAATAGTGAAAATATAGCATCTGTACAGCAATATACAAATGTGAACAGTATCAAGAGTTAGGATTATGAAGCAACAAGATTTCTGTCTGGGTACTGTATTTTCGAAAGAAATGTTCCAAACCAGTCTATTAATAACTTTAAAAATAATAAAAACTGAAAGGCAGTGCCACTATATTACACATGGAAAGTAATAGGCCAGACTGAAAGTACTTGAAATGCATGCCACTGATGTGAGAAGTGAGTCATATAGTCCCTTGACTGCAAACCTTTGTGATGAATTGATTCTAATATATCACAAGACGGCCATCGCATTTAAGTATAATTCATAGTCTAAAAATAAAGCTTGTTACAAGTAAAGCTAAGGAGTATAAATCTCACATTTTAGCACCAAAACTAACTGAATAAAGGGAACAAAAGGCATGCCACAGCGAAGCTCTGAAGGAACAGCACCTCTTCAGTAATACTCCATGTTAGATAGTTATTAGGTATATCACACCCAGGTGATGCTGATAAATGAAGAAGGACAGAGGAAATCATTTCTGGTTTCTTGCTTCTACTAAGGTACCAGCAACTTTGTAAGAATTAATATTTAATAGTATTGGCTAGTGGTCTGAGTATAATGACTCTTGTTTTGACATTACACTAAGTGTTTAGTGTGCACAAGAATTAAGGCTATGAGCTGACAAAATGCTACATTACTTATTCACAGGTTTAATTCCCACAGCCTCTGTTTGCAAGTAATTCAACCAGCTGGTGATTGCAGTTTGACCTTGGAAACCGGCACTTGTGTTTAGCAGCTTTCTTGATTAACAAATAAATAAACATTAAGAATTATCAGTTGGATAACATACATGGATGTTACTTATGTTAATAAACTAATTGCCGTATTAAGTTAGTTACTTAGGTCATACTGTAATCATCCACTGAAGCTAATTACTCCATCGATAAAGCACCCCTAAGAGCTGACCCGATAGTTAGGGATCTGGGAACATATGTAAACATCAATCTGGCACTATGGAATAAGCTCCTCCTCCTCTACATGAAGCAGAGTTAATCCCTGACTCTATTCAAATGAAACGTCTATCATTGGATGGGAAATTGCAAATTCACCCTAGTTTGCCTCCCATGTCTCTGATGAACAGAGGTGAACAGTATGTAACTTAATCCCCAACTAACTTACCTCCCCCACATAACCCTTAACTTGTATTCACATTGATCACATTGTTACAATGCTTGAAATGTACCATGGTGGGTTAAAGACAGTGACAAAGTCAAAATGTATATTAGTGACAGGTTACATTCATTTTGTTGTGCATTTATCTGTACTTTATAATGAACTGCAGGGCAAACATTCAGTGTATCGAATGTTCATTTTGTTGGATGTCTACTATATCATAACAGGCAAAAGGGATTTTTGTGTGTGTGTATATGTGTGTGTGTGTGTGTGTGTGTGTGTGTGTGTGTGTGTGTGTGTGCGTGCGTGCGTGTGTGTGTGTGTGTGTGTGTGTGTGTGTGTGTGCGCGCGCGCGCGTGTGTGCATACAACTATTTGTGGGTTTAGGTTAAAATAAGGGTTAGGGAAGAGGTTAGATTTAATGGTGAATGTATGTGTTGCTGCAAGAGTGTGTGCCCAGCTTAGTAATGCATGCAAACCTTAACCCTAGCCCTGCCCTAAACTTACCTTAAGAACACCATTTCTGTAACACTACTACTAGTCAGTCAAACTAGAGACTAGAGTTATGGAGGGTTCTAGTGTAAAGAACATAAAAGGCTTCAGGTGAGTGCTGAATAGTAGAAATGCATTTGTAGGTCCTTAGGAGAGAGAGAGCAGATAGGCTAATTGTTTGGCTATGTTACATTTGCTGAGCTATGTAACTGTTAATGATGCTGTCCACACTAAAGAGCCCACGTGATACACTGAGTATTCAATAATTTGTGATCTCTGAAGTGATGGTTAATGACTTGTGCAGAAATCCGATATGCAACAGAGAATAGCTGGAGTTTTTTTAGACGGTCAGCATAGGAGCATCTGCTTTAGGCTTGTGATTCTTTTAGTGAGGTATTTCTGTGGCCTTTCCGGTTGTTGCAGATGAAGTAAGTACTCTATAATGGGTCTAATGAGGGATGAGTACAGTGGGACAATGACCTCCTTTTTTCTGGATGAAAAGCCCTTAGTGATGAGGTGTGCCACATACAAGGATTTCCTGCCTGTCCACACTAATGAGCCCATGTGATACACTGAATATTCAATAATTTGTGATCTCTGAAGTGATGGTCAATGGTTTGTGCAGAAATCCAATATGCGACAGAGTATAGCTGGAGTTTTTTTAGACGGTCAGCACAAGGCATCTGCTTTAGGCTTGTGATTCTTTTAGTGAGGTATTTCTGTGGCCTTTCCAGTTGTTGCAGATGTCTTGTGAGGTACATACCAAATGGGGCATTGTACTCTATAATGGGTCTAATGAGAGATGAGTACAGTGGGACAATGACCTCCTTTTTTCTGGATGAAAAGCCCTTAGTGATGAGGTGTGCCACATAGAAGGATTTCCTGACTATTGTGACGATGTGGTTATCAAAGGTGAGACCACTGTCCACCTGTGTCCCTAAGTCCTTTACCACACTTTTGGTGTTTAGTGTACTGCCACTTATGTGGTAATTCATGGGTACATGTTTTTTCCCAAAGGGGATAACTATACATTTCTTGGCATTGAGCTTGAGCCCATGGCTCTTGCACCAAGCATCTGTTTCTGTACGGCCCTTTTGTAAAATATCCACATTATTTGGGGATTCAATAATGGCTCCCAGGTTGCAGTCATCTGTGAACTTTGTTAGCCAGAGTCCCTTAGTGCTGCTCTGTACTTCAGAAAAGTAGATACCAAACAAGAGCAGTCCCAGGACTGAACCCTGAGGTACTCCACTTGTCATTTGTCTGGAGCTGGATTCTGAGTCACCTACTTTTACAGTGTGGGTTCTGTCAGTAAGCCAGTTGGCAACCCATCAAGTGATGTAGGGATTAATGCCCAGCTTAGTAAGTTTATCTATGATTCCCGAGTGGAGGATGGTGTTGAAGGCCTTAGCTAGGTCCAGATAGGCTGTGTGGACTGCCTTGTCCTCGTCCATGGCTCTGGAGACTGATTCGAAGAACTCAGTCAGGTTGAGGAGACAAGATCGTCCCTTTACAAAACCAAACTGGGTGGTGTCCAGTGTTTGAAGGTTGCCAATGTCTTTGTTTATAAGTTCCATGATAATGCATTCCATGGCTTTGCAGATCAGGCTTGTCAGACTGATGGGACAATAGTTCCTGGGATCCAAGTTGGATCGCCCCCTTGTGGAGTGGGATAACTGTAGCTGTGCACCACTCATTAGGCATGAAGCCTTAGGTGAGGCTATGATTAAACATGACACTTAGGTGAGGTGCCAGTTCATTTTGTAGTTCATGTAGTACACAGCCCGGGATGTCACCTAGTCCCATGGATGCTATATTCTTAGCTTTGGAGAGTGCATTTTTTACTAGTGTGGCCATGATTACCGGAATTTGGCAATCTTTTGATATTAAGATGGGCCCTTTAGGGGGTGAGAGGGGTCTGAAATCGGCACTGAATCGATCTGCCAGGATATTAGCAATATCCTTGGGATCATTATATTTAATGCCATTCTGTTGTAGCTCAGAGCAGATCTGAGCATTGCCATTTAGATTCTTGACGTAACTGCAGAATGCTTTGTGGTTTTCCTTGCAATCTTTGGCAATTTTATTTTTGTAACTAGCTTTGGAGGATTTTATGAGGGTTCTCAGCTTCTTACTGAGGCTGGTGAGGGAGTTTTTTGCATCTTGGGATTTTCCTCTTTTCTGCAACAGTTTCTTCCTTCTTTTGTAAAGTTTGTTTATGGCAGGGGACTACCAGATTGGCTTCCTTTTTTTGAAGGAGAGCATCTTGGTTCTGTTTGGAATGGAACAATTCATGCACGAATGGATGTGCTTGTACAGTGCCTTAGTGTAGGCTTCAGCAGTTGAACTTTCAGTTTCCGTCTGCATGGGTGTCATGAAGTTTTTCACTTCTGACCTGAGTAGCATGAAGTTAGCTTTGGAGAAGTTTTTTTATGGAGGTTTGCCTACTGGGGGGTAAGAGTGGGATGTGGATGTCAAGGGTGATTAGCTTATGGTCAGACCTGACCAATGAGGGGGTGACCACTGGGGTGGAGCATCGATCTACCATGCTGGTAATGACCAGGTCTAGGATATTTGATCCCCTGGTGGGACTATAGATTAGTTGATCCAGGGCATTGGAATTTAGGAATTCCAAGAGTCGTTGGGCAAAGGTGTTGGTACCCAAGTAGTTTTCCCAGTTAATGGCAGGGTAGTTGAAATCACCCAGTATTAGGGTGTTTGTTTGTATCTTAATATTTTCCAGTATGTTTAGAAAGGTGTAGTGAGAATCTTGGGGCATGGTGGGGGATCTGTAGCAAGCTACAATTTGGATTGCTGTCTTACCTAGTGTTAGTTGCACCTGTAGAATTTCAGATGCATTGTGTTGGGCAACTAGCCTGGAGGTGTGAATATCCTTGGTGAATATGGACACTCTTCCACTTTTAGTGTTTTGGTCCTGGTTTGGTGGCCGAAAAGTGTGGTAAGAGTTGTAGCCTGGTATTGCAGGGGTGCTCTCTGGAGCCTTGAACCAGGTCTCAGTTACTGCACAGATATCGATGTTCTCCATTTTTAGGAGTGCCTCGAGAGAGTGCATTTTGAGGTTTAAACTTCTAGCATTGTGTAGCATTACCTTCAGATTTTGCATGCTTATATCTGTTATGGTGGTGGTTTTGTCCTTTGAACCTTGCCTGAAAAAGGCACTATAGAGGTGGTAAGAGCCTTAGCCAGTAACCTGAATCCCAGGGGCGACAGGTGCAGTCCATCTCTGGCAAAGCTTCATGATTTGTCGATCATGTCATCCCAGGCAGACAGGTAATGGATCCCCTTTGAATGACACCAGAAACTTAGCCAGTTGTTGAAGTCAATCATTTTATCCTTATACTGTGGTATCATTCTGGGTGAAGGCAGGATGCTACTCAGGGCTAGGGTCATACCTGCCTGGGTCACATGATCTGAGAGCTCTTCCACATCTCTTTTCATGTAGTCAAGGGAGGTACGTCTCAAGTCATTCACTCCAACATGGACAATGACAGAGTCATATTTGTACTTGTTGTGGAGTGACTTGAGTGCATGTGTGATGTGGCGGACCCTAGCACCCGACAGGCAGCTGACTGTAATTTTTTCCTTGTTCAGCCTGGTGAGTGGAACATCAGTGTGCCTGACTATAGAGTCACCTATGACTAAAGTGTTGGGTACATTTTCTTGCCTTAGGAGCTGTTGTTTGGTGGCATACTGGTGTTATGAGCTATGTGGCACTTTGGTTGTGATTGGTGTTTGTTTGCATTTCAACTTTGGAGGCCCTTGTTGCTTGGGCAGATTAGTGTTAAGGGCCACCGCATAAGTGGGTTTAGTGTTACTATGTGTGGATATTGGTGGCATTAGTTTTGAAGGGCTATGTGTTGCTTGAGGTGTAGTGCAGGTGTTAACCTTCTCCTCTTGACTGTCTAGCACAATCTTGGGTGGAGAGAGTTTTGTTTCCAGTTTGGCTATGTAAGTGCATCTCTTGCAGGTTGTAGTGTTGGGTGGTAGGCGAAGAGGGTTGTCTGTGTACATGAGGCAATTTCTGCATTGCCCCAGTATGCCCAGATTCACCAGGTGGACAGGAGAAGTCACCAGAAGCTGACCCTTGGACATGCCTGGTTCGGTGTTTCTTTTGTAAAGTACAAGAGCTGTTTTCCCTTACCTTGGCAAGGTACTTTGCAATTATAAGCTGTTTAGTGCCTACGATTAATTTCTCCATATTAACAAGGAGAGTTGAGTGCTTGTATCATTTTAAGGCTTCCTGGTGCTTTCCAGCAGGTTTTAGAGCAAGTGCTATTCACAGGGATTCAGATTTTAGTGCTACTACTGAGAAACCAGCTAGTTCTAAGTTAAAGTTTGAAGAGCAGACTTTGTGGCACCGGGAATAGTTTAAAGTGCTAGTCTAATAAGCTAATAAAAGTGCAGGAGAGCAGAGATCTAGCAGATCTAAGGGAAAAAATTGAAGAGCACTGCTCAGAAGCCTACAAAAAGTCCTGGATACAGCAAATCTCTACCTGGGCTAGACTTGTTCCAGGAAAGGTAGGAAACAGTTTTTTTTTTTTTTTTTTTTAGTAGAAAGTGAAGAGGCAGAAGATAATCAGATAATTCAATATGCAGAAGCTAAAGGGGTGGGCCTTTGCTAAATTCTCACTATTAACAGTAGAATGAGCTGATGTAATGTGACTGGAGGGGGAGTGTCCAGTATCGACTTTATACCAGAGGCAGGCAACTCAAAGTCACCAAGACATCGCCTGAGCAACAGGTTATATCTGATTTAAAACACTGGCTATTTAAGGCACAGGACAGAAACCAGACCAATTATCTAAAAAATAATAGATGCAGGAATACCTTTGCTAGAGTAAACCAGTTCTGTAAACTTTCTCTCATTAAGAAAACAGGCCTCTAGACAAAGGATTTCACTACAGACTGAGGATGACACTAAGAGATATTCAGCTATATCATACAACAAGAAGGAGAGTAAAAACAATTGTACAGATTACAAAGATATTAAATCAAAAGTGCAGAAAATAAATGAGAATAAACTCTTATCTTTTCTCAATATCACAGTTGGCAGTAGGTCAGTCTCTCTACAGCAGACTGAGCAACAGGTATCTAAACCTGGTCATCACAATGAACAAAACATGCTGGAGGGATAGGTTCCTGACCCAGAGACTCCCCATACTTTGGAATAGACTGCCCATACATGTCAAGCTGAGCGCATCTTTGGCCCTCTTCAAACAGAACCTTGACGATTGGATGGGAGATAGGAAATTCATCCCGGGGATCACGTCAGGGGACCAGGGAATTAAATATTCTGGGAAGAAAAAGCCAGGGAATTGTTATGGCTAGGCTTGTATAGGCCCTAGGGCCAATAGCCTAGTACCAACACTTCATTTGACTGACAAGTATTATTGGAAAGAAAATGGGATATGCCCCCTTCCCCACTGTAGTCCAACCCTGGTGTTAGAATATATAGTTTGGGAGGGGGGGGCACAACCCCCCACAATGGGGGGTGTGGGGGAGCAGGTCGGGCACCACTATGCTGACCTGAAGCAGCGGAAGGGGGACCTTTTGGAGGAGTGGCTCCAAGAGGCTAGACCATCAGGGGATGTTCCAGCTGTGTGTAAGTATCACCCCAGTATATGTTGTAATGTGTGCCAGCTCAGGTATATCATGGATAGGTATGGCTAAATATTCCTCTTATGTCCCCTACAGCTGCAACAGAGTGGGCCGCGAACCAGGAGGTCCACATCTGCCGCCTGGCACGGTTGCGACATGAGGCAGGTCAGTAATACTCATGCTTTTACTGTCATAGGAAATAAAAATAAAAGTAGTAGTAAATTAACTGCTAATATAAAACTTGTATTGTTCAAGGCAAGTACTGCATACATTAGAGAATATGGCAGGAAGAGCCTCATATTGTTTGTATGGCAATAAAAGTGTAATATCCCGACAAAACAGGTCTAATTGCTGGACTGCGTGTGTATATTCTGGTATCACATGGTAATGTAGATTTGCAATCATGTAATTGTATTGTAGTATTAAGCACTGTTACCCACACCATGCACCATAAATTGAATGTGTAGGAATGCCTAGATATGACAGGTGTAATCCCCAGAGGTCATTTAGTGCAAGTGAGAGACAAGAGTAAAATCCCAAGAAGGGAAGACATCCCTGATCAGTATCAGCAAGAAACTATGTTCCCTCATAAAATCATCCAAGGCTAGCTTCGAAAGAAAAATTGCCATGGACTCCAAAGATAATCACAAGGCATTCTTTAGCTATGTCAAGAATCTAAGTGGCAATTCTCAGATCTGCTCGCAGTTAGTGCAGAATGGCACAAAATAGACTGAACCGACCAATATAACCAACATCCTGGCAGACACGTTCACTGCAAACTTCACCCCCCTCTCACCCCCAAAAGGGCCCATAAATATACCAGAAGAATGTAGTGCCCCTGGAAATCACAGACACACAGGTTAAAACAGCCCTCGCCAAAGCCAAAAACACAGCATCAATGGGACCGGACGGTGTCCCAGGCTGTATCCTACATGAGCTCAAAGATGAACTAACCCCTCACCTAAACACACTGTTTAAACTCAGCCTCTCCACAGGCTACGTGCCCACAGAGTGGCGCACAGCAACTGTTATTCCACTCCACAAAGGTGGAGCCACAATGGACCCTGGGAACTATCGCCTATAAGCTTGACTAGCTTGGTCTGCAAAGCTATGGAGCACATCATCATGGATCTCATTAACAGAGACATTGGAAAACAAAACACTGGACCCTACCCAGTTCGGCTTTGTTAAGGGCAGATCATGCCTTCTAAACCTGGTGGACTTCTTTGAGACAGTTACCAAGGCTATAGATGAGGGAAAGGTGGTCCACACATCTTACCTAGACCTTGCAAAGGCCTTCAACACCATTCCCCACTCAGGTATTATAGACAAGCTCACCAGCCTGAACATAAACCACTAAGTCATGAGATGAGTTGCCAACTGGCTCACAGACAGAACCCACATGGTAAGAGTTGCAGGAGCTAGGTCTGACTCTAAACCGATTACAAGTGGCATTCCCCAGGGCTCAGTCCTAGGACCCCTCCTGTTCAGCATATACTTCTCAGAGGTACAGGCAAGCACAGGAGGACTATGGCTGACCAAGTTCACAGATGACTGCAAACTAGGGGCTATAATTGACTCTCTGTCTGACACAGACATCCTCCAAAAGGGTCTCACTGTGACAGATACCTGGTGTCAAAACCATGGCCTCAAGCTAAATGTCAAAAAGTGCATAGTCATCTCCTTTGGAAAAAACAAAGTACCCACAAACTACCACATAGGTGATAGCCCTCTAAATACAGAAGACGTACTAAGGGATCTGGGGACCCAAGTAGATAGTAACCTCTCATTTGATAATCACATTGCCAAAGTGGTTACAAAATCCTTCTATGTGGCCCACTTAATCACAAAAGGGTTTGCATCCAGATCGAAAGAGGTCATTGGGCCACTCTATGCATCACTCATCAGACCCATCATAGAGTACAATGTCCCATTTGGGATGTACCTTACAAGACACCTGCAACAACTGGAAAGATCACAGAAGTACCTCACTAAGAGGATCACTGGCCTCAAGCAGATGCCCTATGCAGCTCGACTGAAGAAACTCCAGCTGTACTTGGTTGCATACCGCCTACTCAGAGGTGATCTCTGCCTGACATACAAGGCCATGTCCAACCCAGAATTGATGGACATGCTCTACCTAAAAAAAAACATATCCCCCCCGAGCCACGTGCTCCAGGGATCTAAACCTGACAACAACAATAAATAGGATGTGCTGGAGGGATAGATTACTGTCCCAGAGACTTCCCATGCTTTGGAACAAGATTCCAATCTACATTAGGCAGAGCTCCTCACTAACCCTCTTCAAGAGAAACCTTGATGAGTGGATGGGAAACCGAAAGTTTACCCCAGGGATCACTTCAATGGCTCTGCTGGACAGAGGCACAGGGAACTAATCTAAGGGGGCGGCAAAAGCCAACACATTCTGGCTAGGCTTATAAATGCCTTCGGGCAGATAGCCTAGTACCTACCTATGAACCTATAAACATAGACAGCAAACAAGGAGAATGCAGCCAACAAAAGCTGAATAGCACATGTAACTGAGATGTGAACTGTTGTTTTTTTAGCACACACAGCCATGGTTCGAATCCTGCCTGTGGTAGTAGTCTGCATACAGACTCATACTGCACAACTATACAGATATGTCCCGAATGTCTATTAAAGTGGCTCATATCTATTGCCTATCAACCTGTCCCTCTGGGAAATCAGTGGGATGATCCCAGACATATAGGCAGCAAACAGGAAATACAACTGATTGACACACATCTATGACAACAAACCTGGCACACTAGCAACTCCGCAATACCTTATGTGACTAAGAAGCCACGTATGTCCCACTTACACCCCAACTTGTTAAGCTGTGGTCAGAGTGTGTACACTAACAGAGTGGGATGTATGTGCATAATAGTAATGTGGAACCTGGTACTGTGTGTGGGAATATTCAGGTACTGCTAATAAACATTCCTCCCATAGGTCTGTAAGATTCCAACATTGTGCCCAGAAATACAAGAATGATATGCAGTTGCTCTGAATAATGAGGTATTACACATCACTATCACCCACACTGTCCTACAACATATAACTGTCTAGGAAATCTGTATAAGAGTGTTGTTATACAAGGTCAGAATGCATAAGCACAGGGGATTAATAAGACAGAAAGCAGATTGGAGATATACAGCAATAGCAATATAGCAGACACAACTGTGATGGACAGTGTTTAAGATGTAGCAGGCACAGACATGATCTGAATCCTGGGAGTGGAATTAGACTGCATACAGATTCATACCCCAAAACTGTACACATGAGGCCAGAATGTCCAGTATATGTGCCCATATCTGCTGCCTATCCCCCTGTCCACCTGGTAAGGCTGTGGGATGATCCCAGATGTGTAGCCAGCAAACAGGGACTATAAGTGATTGTCAACCATCGTGAGAACACACCTGTCATGGTAGCAACCCCCGAAACTGTTAGGAGAATAATATTTCAGGTATGTCCTATCTACACTCCCATGTTGTCAAGCCATGACCAGAGTGTGTACAGTAACAGAGTGAGATGTATGTGTGTAATACTAATGTGTAATCTTGAACCTTGTGTGGCAACAGTCAGGTAGTGCTAACAAACATTGCTCCCACTGGTATGTTGGATACGAACACTGTGCTGAGAAAGACAGACCATTATAACCTGTACTGGCACTGTCCACCCTGGTATTGTAGAGGATTGTGAGTGTTGCAGTTTCTCTGAATAATAAAGTATCACTGTTCACTGTCGCCCACACTGTGCTACATAATATAACTGTATAGGAAATAATGTATATGTGTGTGTGTCAGGTCACTAAAGGTGGAAGAGGGCAATATTCTAGATATGTCCAAGCACACGAACATGTGGTCAACACATGACTAGAGTCTGTGCAGAAAGAGTTGTATAGCATAGTGCAAAACAGCAACCCAGAATCCGGTCCTATGTGTACAAACAGTTAGTCAGTGTTAACAAACATTCCCTCCACAGGTATACCAGGTAAGAGGTGTACACTGCAGGTAAAACTGGTTCATGTGTAATGATGTCGACAGCCATATCAGTGTCCAACATAAGTCTATAGGGTAGTGTAGTAAGACTTGTAAGGTACAGATAGCACTGACTAGGAAAGTAATGTGGAGTACAGAAATATACTACTTGTTAATTGACATCTTTCCCTCCCCCCATCTTATCTCCAACAATAGTCAACATACCCACCCCAACTGTTATGTACTGACTCTGATAATGGTCAATCATTTGATAAATATTCTAATGGTTCCTATGCATGTGCCATATTGAATTATTCCAACATTGTTGGTATGGTGCCATCAACGTACCTGCATGCTGTTCTTATTACCATTGTGGTTCCATATATGCATGTGTTCTGTTTGCTATGCAACTGTTCCGTATCTGGTGTCTGGGTTAAATGGGAATATCTATGCATGCTGTTATACCTAACCCTGGAATGTGTTGACTATTACTAACCCATATATGATGCTGAAATCTAAACACTATAGCACTCTTGGGAAGACCAGTCCCAGTGGACCCACCTGTCCCACCTCAGGTGGCCGAGGCAACGGGCACCAGCATGTCTGAAGCCCAACCCCGCACCTCCCTGTCTGTTGGTCCTTCGGGTGGAACCACCTCGGGATGGGGATGGCCCAGGTCGGGGTCATGGTGCATAGAGCAGTCAGCGAGCAGTTTGGTGATCTTCTACTCCAGCTCGAGGGCCATGTGTCATGATTAGAGAGTCAACCTGGTTCTGTGGCTCAGCCCCCAGCACAGCCACTTTTGGGGCAGTGAAGGTGCAGTGGTGACTGCCCATGGGTGGGGACCTCAGTCCCACTGTTACCACTAGGGGGCTTGTGGGCTTCTGATATCCCAACAACCCTCCCCATCAAGGTGTTCACCCCCCACATGTGTCATATACTGCCCCTGTATGCGTCTTGTGTGTCTTGTCTGTTAACCTACCCAACCTAATTCCCAAATATACCTACTACCCGTCCCCAACATCCCACTCTCACCTGAAAAAAAAAACAAAAGGGCAACCTGTTCCCACAAAAAAATCTTGCTCCATACATAGCTGTCCATTCCGCATGTGTCCACTGGACACATGTAATCCGGTCTAATTGGCATCAAAACATATTATTGTTGTCCTCAACCCTCTCCGAGGGGTTTGAATGTCCAAATCTATCTCCAAATTCAGTGTATATGCACAGCTGTTGCTGTACAAGAAATGGGCAGCTATGGACCTCCCCTATACCCTTCCTGCACATCCCTAGTTATTTTCCCTACTGTCTTTCCCTCTTTGTGCCCCTTTTTCACCACTTTCCTATCAATCCTTTTTTCTTTTCTTTTCTTTCAAAGAAATTAGCATGGGGCTAAGCGGGAGTAAGCATTTTTAAGCAGCAGTAAGTGGGTCTAAGCCTGTTTGCATGGGGGTAAGCAATGCCTACTGGGTAAAAGAAACTGCAACCGGTCATTAGCAGTGCGTACCTTCGCACAAACACCTGCAAACCTGCTTACAACTGCTTTAAAGTGCCTTAATCACTCTGTATCCAATGACCCGTGTTCTGCCCAGCAACAAATTAAACAGCCTCTGCAAGGCTTGAGGCCAGGACCCTTGCACACCATAGAGAAAGTGATTTACCACTAAGCCATGCCAGCTATACATAAGTGTGATGTTTTCAGAAACATATCATCCAGCCCAGTCATGCAACAGTACAGAGAATGTATACCACCATTTAGATGTATGTGTGTGTGTAAATATATTATTATCTAAACAGATACAACATATCTATATATGTATATATATATATATATATATATATATATATATATATATATATATATATTTTTTTTTTTTAGAAATATATACATAAATATATATGAATATATATATACATGCAAATGCCTACATCAACACATATATATATATGTCTACACTTATATGTCTACATATATACAGCAAGTTACATATATCTAAGCAGATATATATCTATGTAGGTTTATACGGACACAGAGGTATGTACAGTAATATACTTATGTAGTAGGCACACACAATATGGTACAGCCACTATGCATACAGTTAACACCATAACAACTGGACACTGGATGAGCCACCCATACAAATGACAATCGTTGCCTGCAATATATACTCACAGAGAGGTCATAGGATAAACACCACACACAGGTTTGCAGAAATGGAATACATTTATTTGTATACTATTACAGATTTATATGCCATGTCATATAGCTGTTCAGACACTGACTTCCATATCAACAGAGTAATGCAACTGTGAAACAGTTATACTAATACAGTAGTCTGGAAAGGTCCACAACTGTTGCTGTCTAGGTCAAGCCCTTCAAATCGTACAATAGCAAAGACAGACTAGGCCACATGATACCACACAATCAACAGTAAGAGATGCAGGTGTATAGTCCAGCAGCCTCTATCTACACTCTGTACACAATCACTAGGTGGTAAAGACTTTAGTTGACCAAATGGATATAGATGTACATATACAAACCCAGATATATACATATACAGAGCTGTATATGTCTACACATCTACAGATAGAGATACACATGCACATATATGTATACCATGTATACCATGTATTAGTATAACTGTTTCACAGTTGCATTACTCTGTTGATATGGAAGTCAGTGTCTGAACAGCTATATGACATAGCTGTTTGACCAAACCAGTTACAAGTGGTGTCCCACAAGGCTCTGTCCTGGGACCTCTCTTGTTTGGTATATATTTCTCGGAGGTACAGGCCAACACGGAAGGACTGTGGCTGACCAAGTTCACAGATGACTGCAAACTGGGTGCCATAATCGACTCTCCAGCTGACACAAGCATCCTCTAAAAGGGCCTCATAGAAACAGACAACTGGTGCCAGAGCCATAGCCTCAAGCTAAATGCCAAAAAGTGTATAGTCATCCCCTTTGGCAAAAACAAAGTGCCCACAAATTACCACATAGGTGGTAATCCATTAAGTACAGTAGAAGTAATTAGGGACCTGGGGACCCAAGTTGATAGCAATCTCTCATTTGACAACCACGTGGCCAAAGTAGTTAGAAAAACATTTTATATAGCCCACCTAATCATGAAGGGATTCACATCTAGATCAGGGGAGGTAATCGTGCCTCTTTACTCATCCCTCATCAGGCCCATAATTGAGTACAATGCCCTTTTTGAGATGTACCTTACCAGACACCTGCAGCAACTGGAAAGACCCCAAAAGTATCTCACCAAGAGGATCAAAGGGCTGAAACAGATGCCATATGCTGCCCGGTTAAAAAAACTCCAGCTCTACTCAGTGGCATACCACCTGTTCAGAGGCGATCTGTGCCTGACGTATAAAGCCATGTCCAACCCGGAATTAATGGACATGCTGCACCTCAGAAAATCCAAATCCCATCGAGCTACGCACTCGAGAGACTTGAACCTCAGCACTGAAATAAATAGGACATGCTGGAGGGACAGATTCATAACCCAGAGGCTCCCTTCACTCTGGAATAAAATCCCAGTCCAGATTAGGCAGAGTCCCTCATTGACTCTCTTCAAGAGGAATCTTGATGAGTGGATGGGGGATCATAGGTTTACCCCGGGTATCACTTCTGTGACACTGTTAGACAGAGGCACAGTATAATAACCTCGAAAAAGGGCATAGCAAAATAAATTTAAAATGGGTGGCGAAAGCCAAACACATTCTGGCTAGGCTTATAAATGCCCTAGGGCAGATAGCCTAGTATGAACCTATGAACCTATGAACCTAAATGGGATGTAACTGTGACATAACAAGGCATAATTGACACCATCACAGGCACACTGGCAAACAGAGCAGTCTGTATGGCTGGAGGCAGTAGGCCTGCAGTAACCCACTTTATGTAAGTAATGTCAAGATAGGTGACGTGTATGGTAATGTACATCCAGATACCTTAAGGCAGCTCACCCCTGATACCCCCACATTTTGTAACAGCCTAGGTTATGTATGGTGCATCCCCCCCTCTAGACTCAATAATACAGGGCCATATACTACTGTTACATACACTGGCCTCTGGAGTGCATATGTGCACACATGTATTGTGTATGTGAAGCCCACACATATATGGCCCCAGCCCCACTGTATGTGTGGGGGATACAACAGCAGTGGACTGCTGGCAGGCATGGCAGCATGGTATATGTATATGTGCATATGTATCTCTATCTGTAGATGTGTAGACATATACAGCTCTGTATATGTATATATCTGGGTTTGTATATGTACATCTATGTACATATACACACCCATCTATATATGTTGATATGTACATGTGTAATTATAGAAATCTGGATAATCATATGTACATATATATTTACCATATGTCCTGAACATGGGGTGTAGCCTTACCTCAGCCCCTATAGTCCCACCTTCATAGTGCAAGGGGATGTCAGGCATGTATAGCAGGTATATTAGCAGACTATTGTTACTGTAATAGGGATTTTCTTCACAGACATGGTGTGTGTGGGAGGTCACAACTGCTTTTCACATGTGTTTCAGTGGCTACTGACAGACATCCTAAGGACATCATAGTACAGTACCACTGGAAGCACGTAATGCTCCTGTGGACTACAGCAAAGATATTGGCCAATAGATGTGGACATTCTGACATACTCTGTACAGTCCAGAGATATACACAGAATCCTTTAGTGCAGAACATGTGGACCAAGCCTGACAATATGGATGTTAACAGCCATGTAGATGGGTATAACACATAACAACTGGTATACATTCGCCCCACAGGTTATGCATTCACACACCCCTGTCTGTCCTGACACATAATAACTTTTGGTACAGAGGTGCCATGGCCACATACTACTCACTAGATAGTGACATACATCTGTACAGCATCCCACCATTCTATCTGACATACATGACTGTTAAGGGAGGTCCGGTAGCAGTACATCTGGCATGTATCTGGACAAGACTCCTCACTGGGTAAGTACACTAAGCTGCTAGGCATGCATCAAAGCACTGTGCAGACTACAGGCAGACTGGCTCAACACTGGCCTACATCTCCTATGGGGGGATGCACATGTACCTGCATATATAGCAGGCTCTACAGGCATGTCACAGCACAGGGTAAGATACACCTGTGTAAAAGTGCATAACCACAACCAATGTGAACACAGCCACAGTCACATATGGTAAGCTAGCAGAATATTACAGTATATGGACTATCTGTTCAACAACATCCACATATGTCCCACTCACACACTAACCATACATATACTGGGCTGCTACACAGTTTGGTCTGATGGCTGTCTGTTGTATGGGACATGTGTGTGTATGGCCCTACAAACATGTACGTCAATATGGTACTATACAGTGGAGCAGCATGTAACATTAAATCGGAGGAGAACTAGAACATTGACATCTACTACAGTCTGTACACAGGCCAAGGTACACATTAACAATAAACACACTGTCGGCATTCACTATAAGTACACAGACCTCAATACTGTGCAAACAACCACAGAATGTCCAGGTTATGTCATCAAATATAACCCCTACTGTACATAACGTGTAGCAGTCTGATATCTCACTGGCTTGTTATCAGATATGATGATGCTAATTATGGTGTACAGCACATATGCACCTCTTAATGCATGACATATGTACAAAGATTGACTGAGTTGTGGCTGAAAGCACATTCACAGGGCCAATATTGACATGTTGCTGTGATAACATCATACATTTACTGTCGTAACAGGGTTTGTTGCAGCATATGTCCTATGAGGGATATGAAGTCAGTAACTGTCACGGCTTTCACCATCTACAGACTGCAATCCTCACACTACCTTCTGCAGCTCACAGATACATGCTCTGTGAGTAAGACATGAAACCAAAGGCACCACACACTGCCCAGTCTGCAGATGACCCTACAGATGGGGAGTCCTCATACACATAGAACTGACATGGCAGGTATTAATACATGTAGGACAGCCATAGCCACACACGCCCTGTTAAACCAACATTAATCTGAATGCAGTATAGCAGCACTTACAGTCTGTAGTCAGGTCAGGCACAACCCCCTCCTGTGTGTTGGCCTGTTGTCAGAGGTAAATCCCCAATCCATCTGAGATGCTGTTTGCCAAACAACAGATCGAGTTCCTGCTCACAGTGAATGAAAAGGCCCAACACCAACATGACGTTCCTAGATATTGGACTGTGGTTCCATGCAATTGGCTATGGGAATGTTACCACAGCGGTTACACATGCAATCAGCTAGGGGAGTGCTGTAATTTGTGCAGAGGCCATCAGCTGATTATGGACATTAGCTAGAATACACATGCTGCTGCCTAAGCAAAGCAGGTGTAGGTCTCCACATCCACCAGTGAGGGAGTGAGAGAGGCATACAGAGGCAAAGACAAGTCAGGGAGGGGTGGGAGGGTAAAACCTAAGCATGTTTGTGTCACACACCTACCAGCACAGGGTATCAAACCCCTAATGACTATGTAGTGCTATCACAGTTCTATGCAGTTATTGGATGCGCCACATAGGTTACCTGTTGCAGAGCCCTCAGAACATATATGTGATGTTGAGTGACATCTGCAACAGGGATATGGTAGCTATACAGTAGGTGAAGTACACATTCCTGTCTGCATGAACAGGTGCCAGCATCAACACAGCCAGACTATCACAGGGAGGCACACACATTGACACATGTGGCAGGGCCAGGATTACAACTCATCACTAGTGAGATTGCCACAACACATTACTGTGCAGGTATCATATGCTCCACACGGGCCATAAGGAGGTTATATGGGCAAAGGGTATGGGGAGGTGTCTGACATCAGACAGCATGCTTCAGTATGCCACTGGGGGTTGTAGTGAGTGTGGATGAGATCATACACATAATACAACACACACACAAACACACAGGGTGCCAGTACTGACATGCATGGATGCATTTATGCATGGGTATGTGGTGGCCGACTGTGCCAGATGGCTATACAAGGCTAGGTGATGGGTATACCTTGGCATCAGGCCACATGACAATGGTCTGCAGTGTGGCTCAGAACTGAAGTGTCTGTATTTGCCCACACAGGTGGGTATTGTATCCACCATCCTGTCACCTGGGTGACTATGAATGTGGCCAATGCTGTGCATCGCTTGCCATGTATGTGTTCCTTAGTCCATGACATGGACAGTGTCTGGGATGTGCATACCTCCCACATGCATGTACAGTGACATGTGGAACTGTACCTGGGGTGTCTGGCCAATGTTGTTTACACAGATTATCATCAGGTGTGCCAGTCTTGGCCACCTGTGGTGGGAACTGATAATGGACAGCAGGTTTACCCTGTACCTACAGTGATAGCATGCTAACGGCATTCCCTGGTGTCAGTGGCATCTGTCCATATAGGGCATGTTTTCAGGCATGGTATGTCCTTTGTGGGTCACATGTGATGGCACCGCAGGTGTTGCAGGTGTCCATTGGAGTACATGGGGAAGGTGCACTGCCTGCACGTACGTGCCTCATGGACAGATGGACAGGGTGCCATGCCCTCTGTAGGCCACTGCAATCACTCCATATTTACTACCAGTGGCCAATATGCAGTGTACTACCCACATATTGGCTTTTGTCTAGGCATGTGTGTGTGTGTGTGTGTGTGTGTGTGTGTGTGTGTGTGTGTGTGTGTGTGTGTGTGTGTGTGTATGAGACATGGGATGAGAGTGTGCTCTGGGTAATACTGGGGTTACTAACTGTGATTGCCTGGCCTTGATGTCACATGTATGGGTATGAATTTGCACCCCAGCCTCTCAGCTATTTCACATTTGCTATCCCTGTATGGTGGACATTGTGATATATACTAGAGCCACTATATAAGAAATTTGCAAAACCCACTCCACATTGGGCCCAAGGGTCACACACTCACACTCACCTAGTTACAAACACACACACCTGTCATGTCTGGGAGTAGAACCCCTACCTAACTAGTTTATTACACTACAGCACTATGCAGTTATAGTACGTCCCACACAGGATAGGAATTACAAACACACACCCACCCACACACCTCTCATGTCTAGGAATAGAAGCCCTACCTAACTAGTTTATTACACTACACAGTTATAGTACACACCACGGAGTTTACTGCAGTACGTATTCCCCAAAGGTGTATATAACATTGGATGACATCAGCAGGATTGCCAAAGTAGGGCAGTTGAAATGTACTGAGTGTGACTAGCCTGAAATGCATTGCTCCCTACACAGACTATGCAACACACACAAAGCATCCACAACTGACATGTGTGGGTATAGAACCCCATACAAGAGGTCTATATCACACTACTGGGATTAGTGGTGAACACCTTCCCCAAAGATGTATATCACAATGAATGACATCAGCAGGATTCCTAAAATAGGGCATTTGAAATGTACTAAGTGTGACTAGCCTATAATGCATTGCTTCCTACACAGACAAAACATCCAGAACTGCCATGGGTGGAAACAGAACCCTACCAGGATTCTAAATCCCACTACAGCAGCACGCAATTATGGCACATGCTACAGAGATTACTGGGCTACAGCCTTCCCAGAGGTGTATTTTTAGGTGGATGACATCAGCAGCCTTAACAAAGTAGAGCATTTGAATTGTAGGGAGTGTGACTACCGTAAAAAGCATTGCTCTCTACACACACACACACAAACACTTGCCATGTCTGGGATTAGAACACCAACCTAACTACTTTTTTACACTACAGCAGTATGCAGTTACAGGACACGCTATGGAGATTAGTGGGCTACAACTTTCCCAGAGGTGTATTTCTAGGTGGATGACATCAGCAGCCTTACCAAAGTAGAGCATTTGAATTGTAGGCAGTGTGACTACCCTAAAAAGCATTGCTGTCTACACAGACAGGGACAGCCTGACACACACGCAGATACCAAGGCTGGGGTTAGAACTCCTATCTAGCTACCTTATCACACTACAGTAGTACACAGTTACAAGACGCACTACAGAGATTACTCGGCTACAACCTTCTCAGAGGTATATTTCTAGGTGAATGACATCAGTGGCCTTACCAAGGTAGAACATTCCAATCATAGGGTGTCTGACTACCCTAAAAAGCATTGCTCTCTACACAGACAGACACACATGCAAACACAGTTCCCTAGGCTGGGGTTAGAATTCCTACCTAACTATTTTATCACACTACAGCAGTATGCAGGCATGGGACGCACCACAGAGATTACTGGTTATAGCCTTCCCAGAGGTGTATTTCTAGGTGGATGACATCAGTAGCCTTACCAAAGTAGAGCATTTCAATTGTAGGGAGTGTGACCACCCTAAAAAGCATTGCTGTCTACACAGACAGAGGCACATGCAAACACACACAGTTTCCAAGGCTGGGGTTAGAACTCCTACCTAACTGTTTTATCACACTACAGCAGTAAGCAGTTATGGAATGCACCACAGAGATTACTGGGCTAAAAAGTCTCCCAAAGGTGTATTTCACAGTGGATGACCTTAGCATGCTTGTCACAATGGGGCTATGGGGAGGGCAGTGTGTGTGCATGAGCCATAACCCATTCATCTAGGGGTTGACATGCCACATGTGGGCACAACCTGAGTCATATTTCACAGGTATGTGTATACAGCTGCTAGATGACTACTTCCTTGTACAGTCATGTTGCACAGCTGGCACATGCACAACATACTCTGTAATGCTGACAGATACTGGTGGCTAGTATCCGCAGTGAGTGACATCTGACATTCTTGTGGTTGTGGTCCTTTGGCTGTGTGCTGGGTGGGACAAGCCTGGAATGCTCCTTGTCACAGTCAGCCTCTTCCACACATCTATGTACGTCTACCTTAGGCTTAGTATAGTGCGTTGTCCTTACATATATGCCTGTATTCCCATCCACTGTGTGTGCAAAGCATGAGTGGTGCATACTAAGGAGTGTCTGCACTAACATCGGCGGCTGCCAGATATGTCTGGCCCACTAGTGTTTGCAGAAATGGCCTTCATGTGTTTAAGTGTGTGAGCATGCCCAGTATGACCTTTCAGTATGTTGTTGACTGACATTGCCTTCATTTCTCTAAGTGTGTGGGCATTCCCAGTATGCTCATCTGTATTGAATGTGTGGATCGAGTCCAGGCAGTCTGTACTGCTGTGCTGACCTTTGTGTTGTACAGGTACAGGTAGCATGCTGTCTCTGCAGGGTATCTGTCGGTCATTTGGCACTGACTGTTACTACATTTCTGCATCAGATGGGGGACACACCTGACTATTCCTACATTACTACACATGATTGGGGGGCACACCTGAATGTGACTACATTTCTACGTAGGATGGAGGTGGCACACCTGACTATTTCTACATTTCTACACAAGATTGGGGAGCACACCTGACTGTGACTACATATCTATGTAGGTCGGGGGGGCACACCTGACTATTTCTACATTTCTACACAGGATTGGGGGGCACACCTGACTATTTCTACATTTCTACACAGGATTGGGGGTACACTTGACTGTGACTACATTTCTACGTAGGATGGGGGGGCACACCTGACACTTGTACACATTTGCTAGGGCTGTACTGATATGTCGGGTAGTCCATTTCATTCTGTAGTCTTAACTATCATGCTGACTAGAGGCATACCAGTGTACTACAGATCTTAGCTTTTAATTACCTACATATCAGTTTCTGGATTCCTACCATTCAGAACTGACATCCCACTGCCTGACCTGCTGTAGTCTGTCTGTGTAGGCCTGGGGGTTACCCATAGGCCTCATTCAGAGGCCATAGTACAGCCTTTGTGTTTGTCTACACCTGTCCTGCTGGCTCTAACCATTGTTGTGCATGTGAACCCCCCCTGACTGGCATGTGTGAGTCACTTACCTTGTGGGTGTCCCAGTATTGAAGGTGGTGTTGCAGGGCTGCCTATGTCAGATGCACATAGTACACTCCCTACACATGGTTAAGCACAGGTAGTGTAATGTTTGGCATCCCTTTTACTGTATGTGAGAATCAGAGAGATTTGTTATTCCCTGGGTCCCTCCTGTGTAAGTGTATGTGCTATGCATTGCCTCTTTGCCAAGGCCAGGGCATACTGTGCATGCCTCCTTCTGCCTACTGGGACAGGCTCAGGTTGTTCCACCTCTGAGTCACTCTATGCTTGTGTAGGTCTTGGCAATGGAGGGGAGGGGGGCTGTGTGGCCCTGCCCCATGCTGTTCCTGCTGCAGCTGTTTCTACAGGATCATATTGTGTAGCATGGCACATACAAGGACAATTTGGGTACATGTAGCTGGTGAGTACTGCAAGGCTCCACCAGATGTGTCCAGCCACTGGAACCGTGACTTGAACATCCCAAACACATGCTGTACTATAATTTTGGTCTGTGCATGTGCCTCATTATTGAGTTCTTCTTTGGGTGTGTGTGCATTTCTGATGGGTGTCATCAGCCACATCTCCAGTGCGTATCCAGCATTCCCCACTAGGTGACTATCAGGGATGTCCCCATTGGCAAATCTCTGGTAAAGCTGTGTCAGATGCCAGATGTAGGAATCGTGATAGCTTCCAGGACAGCCAGCACACACATTCATTATTATGCCCTGGGCATCACACGCAACCTGGCAGTTGATGAAGGGGAAGCCTTTCTGTTGATGTAGACCCTACCTCGCTCAACAGGTGGTGCTTTGATGTGTATGTGCGTGCAGTCTATACCACCCACTACCTCAGGGTATTCTGCTATTTGGTGAAACAGTTGCATATTGCTGGCCAACGCCTCATGGGTGTTGGGGAAATATACGTGCTCACCAACATGTGCTGACATGGCATCCAGGAACTGGTGGAGTGCCCTGGATGCTGATGCTTGTGAAATCCCCATCATATCCCCAGTTGGCCTTTGGAAGGTACCTGTAGCTAGTATTTGCAGGCATACACATACCTTGGTATCCACTGGGATGGGTTCCTCTCTGTTAGTTCTGTGTGTGAGGCGTGGCTGGCACAGCTCAACAATTTGCTGTAAGAGGTCCCTGTCCACTCTATAGCACTCCACTATCTCCAGCTCATGTAGCCTCCGGTAGGTTACCCTGGGCCTGTACACTCTTCTCCGTCTCCTCACTGTGGGTTGGTTGACAGCATTCACATCCTCACCACTCTCAGCCTCTTCCACAAGTTGTTGTATGATAGCTATTGCAGCCCCTATCATTTTGCTGTTGTGAGTGTTAAAAGTTTCCCGCTTGTTTACACCGGTGGCGTAGAGTGTGGGAAAAAACAGAGGGGAAGGTGTTTGCATAGTTTATACTAGTGTTCTGGGTTGGGCTGGTCTGTTGCCTGTGTAATTAATTGATTCTGATACATTTCACCTGCCAGCTAAGCTAGTTCTCCTTGATTGCCTTCCTACTGCTGTTTTCCCTTCCCATTGCCTTCCTGTTTAAGCCCAGGGGCGTACCACACAAACACAGTGCTCAAATGTGCACAATGCTGCTATTTCCCAGTTTAACTTCTTTTTTCTTCCTGTAAAACCCGGCGCACAGCATGCACACCCACTTTGGCTTTGTAAAGAGTGCTAGGCAGGTTTATACACACCCCCTAGCTTAGCTGTGCTAAGCTAGGAGCAAACCTAAGCCACAGGGCTCCAATCTGCTTAGAGTATGCCTGACACATCCTCTCATGATGTCACCTAACTCCTAGGCTTGCACCAAGCTATTCCTACTCTTACACTGTTGGGATCTGGCTCACATGCTGGGGAAAACTGGGATTCACTATCCTTCTCTTCATTTGAATAGGATTGTCTGTTAATGCATAGTTACATGTCTCACACTGAGCCTCCCCCCTTAGCAACTACTACTCACTGGCCATGTTGCCTTCTGCCTGCCATTGACTTGCATGGCAGAATACTGATTTTAGTTAAGATGCTTAATTTAGGTTAATTTTGTTATTTTCCCCCATCCCGTTTGTGTGCCGCTGCCCTATGCTTAAACAGTTGAGATTGGCCAAAAAAAAAAAAAGTTGATTTTTGTATTTTTTTTATGTTTGCAATGTCAATGGCCTTATACTTGGCCATTGGCATACTTACTACATGATATGCAGCCTTTATTTGGAGCTGTCACAGCTTCGTTTTGAATTTTGCAGAAATGCACTCGGTTACTAACTGAGTACATTTCTGCAGCTAGCACTAGTCCTGCATGACCGGTTGCAAGCTTCCTGGATTGCAAAATCACCTAATTCGTATTTATTTCTCCTACAAATGGGGTGATTTGCATACAAGGGCTTTGTCCATACAGGATTAGTGCCGGAGTGCTCATGCACACCCCTGCAGGCTGTTCCTGGATCGCACGGCAGACATATTGCATGCTTGAGGTCCTGCAACAATCTTGCACTCTGTGCAAGCTTTCGAGAATCCATCTATTGAGTCACTCAATCCACTACTATCTAAAAATTCCCAGAATTTTGCATCAAAATGATTATTTATAATTTACTTAGATAACTTGGACAAGCTTCCTTTGTAGGTTAGTTTACCTTTGATTATAGCATTCATATATTCCCATAATGGGAGAATAATGTTCTGTTCCTCTTCACTCATATTATCTATAAATTATTTTAATTTCGTACTGATGGATAATATTAACTGACCCTGATACTAATCCATTAATTTCAGTAAATTAATTTTAACATTGTTTTGAGTTTCCTTAACTCTATAGGTGCATGTAATGGGCAAGCACAAACATTTCCATGTTGATATTAATGGAGTTTTAAAAAATGTTTCTTAACTGTTTTAAGAATTGATTTCATATATGCAGAATCTAAAGAATGAAATAACTTTCCTTGTAGGATAATTTTTAACCAGATTCAAGAAATATTACATATTTCTAATTTATCATATCTGATAAACTTATAAGAATTTAGTATAATCTGCTCTTGAATGGTTTTCCTTTTACAAGTGTAAGTTATGTCTATCCAGAGTATAACAGAGTTAAAAGTTACACCAATAGAATAAGATTCTACATCTGGGAAGCTAATGCCACCATACTCCTATGATCTTATATGATTTCTATACGCAGTTTTCAGCTTTTGGGATACCAAAAGAATAAAGTTAACATTTTTTTCCATTTTCTTTAAAAGTGTTTTTGTCAAGTATTAAAGCTATTGACTACAATATATATTACACAATATAATCATTTTAATAAGAACTAAAATATCTTCAAAAGTAAAACAAGGTCATTCCATTTTTTAATAAGAAGTAATACTTTTTCAATTATTTTTTTTTAAATTATTATTAATACTCTTACTCACATTTTGATAGGTTTTAATTCCTAAATATTCAGTTATTTTCCTTCCCAATTATATTTATATTTATCTTTAAAATAATTACCTAGTAATTTGTTTAACTCTAAAGTTTCAGTTTTATTATTATTACATTTTATCAGTGATACTACTCAATCTCCTCATCTATTTGTTTGATTGAATAAATTAAATATCCTATAGTTAGTAAGATATCATCTGCAAAAAGCTGCATTTTATATTGACAATCCTTATTAATTAGGAATCCATTATTTTTACTTCTTCATATACGATTAGCTAAGGGTTCAATAACTAATGCAAATAGCAGAAGGGACACGGGAGAACCTTGCTTTATGAAACTAGGTAAAGACCAAAGAAGTCATTCCAAATAAGCACAGGGCTAGTGTTTCCAAATGTATCTTCAAAATTTGAAAAAGCTACTGTGCTGTCTATTTGAAACTACTTCGCTTTTTGTTTTGTCTAGTTTGGCAGAGTGTTTGTGGATTATTGGTTTGGACTTCAGCTGGGCTGGTCTTGTGTTTTAATAACCATACTTTGTGCCTTTGTTTAAAGTGAATCCTTGAGAAATGTAAGATCCAATTTTAACATATGCTTTGGAGTCTATATTTAGGTTTCTAATATTGCAATAAATTGTTCTGGAAATGCAAATGCTTCTACAACTAGTTCCAATCTACATAATCAAAAGCTCTCCCAGTATCTAAGCTAATTAGGGCCACTTCTTTGTTCATTCTTTTTGCTAAATATAAGATAGTTACTACCCTTTTTATAGTATAGCACATTAATCTATTGACTATAAATTCTATTTGTTCTTTATTAATTTATCTACTATATCTTTTAATTTTGTAACAAAGATGGAAGCAAATATATAGTCTACATTTATTGATGATATAGGTTTATATGACAAAACTAACTTATTATCCTTTCCTTGTTTAAGTATAGGTGATATTACAGAAAATTTCCATGAAGGATGAATTTGTTATCACTCTGAACTATCCTGAAACCATCACAAAGTAGTTCTAAAATATTTAATGAAAGCAGACTATGCAGTTTCATATTTAAACTATTTTCCCTTTTTAAAAGCTTCTTTAACTTATATTAGGATAATAGCCTTATTCAAAAGAGATATTTGTTGGTCATTACCTTTATTAATAATATTTTCTTTAAAAACTTGTCAATCTTGTAATCATCAGGATTATTATTTTATCTTTATCAAGATCTCATGGATTCCTTAAAAAATATTAAGCATTTCCTCTGTGTCTGAAGTAAACATATTAGTGTGTGGATTTTGGGTATTATTGATTTGTGTCTTTTTGCTTAACCACTTACTTTTATTAGCTAATCTATGTAGATTTTTACTGTGCAATTTTATTTTTTTCTAAAACTATCTCCACTTTATATGTTAAAACTGCTTGATATTTTGTCAGTAATTTTTAATGACTTCAGTATTATCTAATTTCTTTGTTGTTCAAATCTTATTTTGTGTATTTCATCTTGTATTTCTAACAATTCTTAGCCCACTCTTTCATTTTAATACTTGCCAATTTTTCCATTCTATTCTAATATGCATTTTAAGGAGTCCCATAGTATGACTTTACTAACCTTACCATTATCATTCAAAGATAAAAAAATCTTTATTTGTTCCTTAAGATAACTTTTTAATTCTTTTAATTTCATTGTATATACTGGGATTCTATAAATAATCTGAAATGTCTTTAATATATTAATACCTAGTGCATAATGATCAGATAAAGGACAATCAATAGATTTTAAATAATTCACTTTATTAATTGAATCTGTAGAGACATAAATCCTGTCAATTCTAGGTTACTTCCCATGTGCATAAGAATAATGAGTAAAGAACAATGGCATCTTCTGCTTTTACTATTAAATCAACTAAAATATCTAAAATAACTAAAATATCATTACTAATACATCTGATTACTATGATTACTAATTACTATGATTATGATCATGTGATTACTGCTTTGGTTTATGCCAGAATGTTAGCTTTCTTCTGCTCACTTTTATCTTCTATACTATATATACAGTTAAAATCCCCTGCTAAAATTAAATGAATGGCCCTTCCAATGACTTTGCAGTAAGTTTAAGTGACTTTTAGCCACTCTTGCACCCATTCCAGGGATCCTGTAAAAACTATCTGGTGTATAGACTTTGCCACTATATTTAAATCATACAAATATATACATTAATTTGAGATCATTACTATATTCTATGATCATAGGCATTAAAATAGATTTTCTTCAAAGTATAGCAATTCCGCTGCTGTTTTTTTAAAGAAACAGATGATATCATTCCATAATCTAAGTTATTTAAATATTGAATATCTTTAAACATCAAGTGAGTCTCTTGCAAGACTATAATGTCTCCTTTATTTAATTTTAAATATCTCATTAATGATTTCCTTTTGTTGTCATTACTTAATCTATTTACATTAAAAGATAAAAGCTTAAAACTATCCATACTGTGTATTTAAAAAGATTTATTTTAAAAGATAATATGACACATTTATTAGCCATATTAGCTTAATTGTATATAAAACTTTAATGGATTCATCCAACACTATCTTAACATTCCACATTTCTGAATTCTTCTTTTCTACATACTAAACTACTAAAACTCATAAATAACAAAAACAAGTCTACAAATGTAAGTGTATGTGTTACTAATAAAACACAGCCTAACAGGAATACCAAAGTTCCTAGTTTGCCTCTCAAATTGACAGACTGCTATACTATCTCTCTACCTACCGATAGGCTTATAATGGCCCTTCAGGGCAGTTATCCTAATATACATCTATGAATCAATGAACCTAAATACCTAAAAATGCATTAAAAATAGCCAAAAGCTACAGTGACATTCAAATAATTAATATAATATTATATATAAGTTAAAATAATAACAGACTATTAATTTAGTTATCTAATTTGCCATTTAAATCTATTCCCCCATTACTAAATGAAAGTTTAATAATATTAAATATTCCAGCAAGTGGTATACTAAATGATTATTTATGTAATATTAGTATAAATTATCCATTAAATATTCTTAAATTATTCACTCATTCAACACTATTGTAACTAAATGTCTAAACAAGTAGGTATAATATATATAGCACCTGAAAAGATAAAGATATATGCATACTTACAGATGACAGGTAATCCTATCATACTAAACTATTGTACAAAAGGAAAAATCAATGTCCAGATATATTTATCATGCTAAAAGATAAATACATATTTTATAGATCTAAAAATGTTCTGAATAAATTTAAAAAGTTTAAGCATCTATATCTTAAAATTATGTAACACATTAATATGATAAACATCAAAATATTTTTAAAAATTAGCTTAATAAACTAATTCATAAAATATTTACATTACTGGGGTCAAATAGAATGTCTTGTTATTTCTATGGAGTCAAAAAAAAGAAAAAATGTAGTGTGTAGATTGTACTCAAAAGTTACAATGTGCTTAATTTAAATGCCTTTCTCCCTTCTTGGGTTCAAATATATTGAAAAAGCTGCTTTACTTTCTATCAAAATGGATGTACTGATTCAGCAATATAACACAGAAATTTCAGCTTTCACTTATGACATGAGTTATTGCAGGTAGTCTTAGTGAATTTAATTGCATACACTATGTAATAAAGCTTCAAAGTTTATATGGCCAAGCTTCAAATTTCAGCCTTCAGGATATTTCAACTATTTTATATGATTTTCAATGTAAATTATATGAGAACTTGTACATTAACATTTCTGCCATATGTAGGTATATGCAATACATATATTTCTTAAAAGCAGTTTATTTAAATATATTGTCTGTCTTATTTGCCCACTAATATTTTATATTAGTCTATGTAACTTGCATTTCTAGAATATCCCATCAAATAGCTATTTAATCAACAGTCTGTTTAATGTGAATGTATGCTTTTAGCTATTGTGAACTGCTATTCTGGTCTAAGTTTCATACCCTAACATTATAGTTTGATTTCATCATGTGAAAATGACAACTCACAGCACACAGCAACTGCTAATTTCCTCTGTAGGTTTCTCATTATTCTTAATTCTTTTAAACTGTTCTAATCAGTAACAAACATCTTACTTTACTTTGTTCTGCTAATATGTACAGTTAGAGTTAATAACACCACAACATAAGCTAACATTCAGCAAAATCTAAGCAAATTATATGTCAGCAACAGTTCAATATAAAACATTACTATGGCTATTGTTTTACCAATTCTTTACTTCTAATTAAATATTTAGAAAAACAATATGTTATTTTGAGTAGATTTCTTACATATTTACTTGACAAAAAAGAAATAAAAATAAAGTTCCTTTCTGTTTTCACAGACATCAGTGATGAGCTTTGACCTAGATTTTCTCCAAACCAGCTCAAGCAGCAGACAGGAAGTAAAGCTGACATGAATCAAGCATTTTCACAGAACTGGAACATTCTTTTGTTCTCAATCTTTTCTAAGTGTTAATTGCTCCATAAACAACCTGTGAAGACTATGTGTTACACAGGAACAAAGAAAACAAAATCACCATCACTTTAACACTTCTAATTAGCACATTACTTATAGCTGATATTCAGTTAACCCAGCAATGCACATACTAAGCAAAGTTAAACCAAAAAAAATCTTAACTTATATACTCTTAAAGTTACTATAGCACTTCAGTAATTGTCTAGATCCTGTGCCTAATATTGTTTACAAAAAGGCACATGTTTTAAGAATAGTTATGATAGTATGGGACACTCAAATGTTAAAACATCTATGGGGTGCATGTCCAAATGTGGTGCATGTCCTCAGTGCTCCTTCATTTTTGTATGTAGTAGTCTTTCAATCCATCATAAAGTAATTTGCATTCCTGGAAAACCATAAAAAGGGGATTGCTTGTGCTGCTGTATGCCAACTTTATAATAGTTTTTATTTTGGCAAACCAGAGCGCAAACTTAGAGATCATATACATGAACACAATTATGAAATAAGTAAGGCTAAATCTATGAATCTGCTCTATCAAAATATTCAGCAATGGTTGGACCATCATTTTCTGTTTCTTTTAGGAAAAAGTAGAAGTTAGTCCTAAGGGTGGTCCTTGGAAACTATTGATTGAAGAGAGGGAACTTTGGTGACAATTTTTTTTAATGCTTCAGCACCCCACCCCACCCCCCACAGGACTCAATGAAGTTATATCAATACAGTGCTTACTTAAGAAGAATTTGTAGGAAAGGTGACCATGTTTGTATTCTTTTATTATTATTTTTTTTATTTATTATGCATTTTCATGTATTCATGTGTATGTTATTATATTACTGTAATTTTAAGAGTCATTTATTAGCCTAGGAGTTAATCAAAATACACTTGGGCTGAGTAAGATTTGTATCTGTGATTTTAGACAACTGCTGCTTTAAGAGTTTGGAGCCATGTTTGCAGTGGAGCTGATTTGTGATTTAGAAGCTTATTTAAGCACACATTTTAAACTTGGCAAGTATTATATCAAGAAGTCTATATGCTTTTAGATAAAAGTGATTATTTGTTTTATATTTTAACCATTAAAATTCATTTTATACATTTATTGAGCTTTATGTGTTCTCCAGCAGAGTTTTCAGCATTATGTATTAGTTTGGTTTGTTTGTTGCTCAATATGTCAATTTTTGATTCTGGAAACCAGAGGCCAGATAATGCTGTTGATTTGGGAGCCATAAGTGATTCTATTTACAATCTTACTTTGCTAGTGCAACAGATGTTACAATGTCTTCCTTCCCAACAAGTGGAGCATTCTTAGAGTAATCCAGTATGTGTAGACTCACAGGGGTGCCAAATGGATTTAATTACACCAGCACAAAGGTTAGTGTGTACTACAGTTTTATTTCTGTTTCTTGGCATAGATGTAGGCCTTTTAACTTGGATTCTTGGCTTAATAGGCTGCTTGATAATTACAACACAGTTCTGGTCAAGGTGCAGCCCTTTGACCAGCAGTTAATGGACTTTCATAAAAAAAAAAAATGTTGAAATATCGGAAATTTCAGCAAGAGAATTGGCATTTGCAAGAATCCATTAAAGCCCAACAGATTTCTAAAGGGCTTAGAACTTATAAGTTTCCTAATGGCCTGGTTCAACATTCTCTCTGATACCAGGAGCTCCTAGCCATGTTTGACTGACATGGCTGTGAGCTAATGGAGCACCTGATTAAGCATAATTTAAGAGAGACAAAAGCATTGTCTGTAGACATTAAAAAAATGGATAAATCTATCCATGAAGATCTTTTATTTCAGCAAGCAAAGCCAAGATTCACATCCATTTTTATGGAAGTGGATGATATCTGTTCTAAACTGCAGCAGTGAAAAATTAAGAAACTTGAATGTGATTTGAAAGTGTATTCAGAGGGGATAGCATGCCTCTAACCACCTTGAAGTATTCATCAGGATGTACCCCAGAGTGGAGGGAAGTATCATGCATTTCAAGAACAGAGAAGGGAATTGGAGCAGCACCTTTTGGAGCATCCCCCACTCAGATGATCAGCTCAGATTTGGAACAGGAGGAACAACAACCAGGACAACAACTAGGAACATTGTTGGAATGTGAGCTTTTCCTTGAACAACAGGATGAGTCAGCAGAAACAAAGGAGGTGACTGTATCACATAATTGCAATGTTATATTTAATTCTACTTTTGATTTTGAAATATTTAGTTATAGTTCAGTTGATTTAAATAGCTGTTGTGCTGATATATTTTATATGAGCCAGTCATTTGTACCAGTGAAGAGGATGGACATACCCAGAGTTGTTAATTGTATGTCAGAAAACTCAAGTTTCAGTATATGATAGCCCATCATGATTTGTCTGTAATGAATTGAATAATTTGTGCATTCCCAGTACATTAGATCTAGGGCTTCATCCTACTCTAAAATTATTTGAGCAGGTTTAAGAGATGGATCCTAGACATTTGAGAACCATGTGACCACCACATTCTTGGCACAACCTTTCTAAAGAGCAATAAAATATTTTAAAAGAATTGCTAACAGAACAGAACAGTATTTGCAATTTATGTGCCCAGATAATGGTGGTGGGCTTGCCGCCATGCATCAGTTTCACAATGAATGGCATATGTTTGATTTATTGTATGATAGCACTTATACAGAAGTCTCTAATAATGAGGTCTATGTTTCATATCATAAAATAGATGTTGCTTTATATGATATGGTTATGCAGGATGAAACTGAATCAGATGAGTATACATTTTTATCCATCAAGGAACCTAGGATTCCAGCAATATTTGGTGTGTCCACAATTCACAAAAATGTGGATTGTCCACCCTTTCTGACCTATCAAGGATGCAGGCACATCAAAAATGAGTTTTATAGCAAAATACATTGCTAAAATGCTGAACCAAAATGTTTATAGCATTCATCATATTTGTAAGGACTCATGGCAGTTCCTGAAAAGGGTGAGTCAGTTAAACAATGTTTCTAATATTGTTTTTATCACAATTGATGTACAAGACTTGTTTAGCTGCTTGCTGCATACCAGTGATTTAGAATGTTTTGCAGAATATTTAACTAAGAGTATGCATTTACCCCAGAATATAAATAATACCCTTTGTGCCTTAATGGATATAGTTTTGCACAATTAGTATTTTTTTTTTGAAGGCCAATACTTCCATCAAAATAAGGGTATAGTGATGGAGGCAGCATGTGGCCCATTGTATGCAAATATAGTAATGGCTGCTTGTGAAGAAAAGTTTTTGTTTAATAGTCAATATAAAGGGTCTTGGAGCATGTACACCCACTTTCTTGATGATATCTTCATAGCCTGGACAGATGGTAAAGATAAAATTGATGAATGTTGTTGAATAAATGGTACCCAGAGTCATTACTTAAATCTGTTAACAAAGAAGTAAAAACTAAAAATGATTAAAGGGATTTACACACCACTTCTGCACCACAAATATTCTAATTTAGAAATGGTGGAAGGTGGGGTAGATGATATTTGTTGGCACATCTGACGCCAGTGTGCATCAGCAACAAACTAGTTTTGTAGATTCTTTTGTAACCACACATTCAGTGGACAGTCCATAAAGTAGTAATATAATCAGACAGAATTGGCAGATTATTATGAAAGATAGAACTTTAAGTAATTGTTTAGGACCTTAGCCTAATATTGTTTACAAAGAAGGCATAGAATATTTATGATAGTATGAGCACTCAAAAGTAAAAACATCTGCAGAGTGTACGTCCAAATGTGGTGCATGTCCCCAATGTCCCTTTATTTTTATGTGTAGCAGTTTTTCAATCCATGATAAATAGATTTACATTATTGGAAAATTTAACTGCCATACAAAAGAGACTGTTTATGCTGCCGTATGCTAACTATGCAATAGTTTTTATGTTGGCAAATCAGAGCACAAACTTATATATCATATATATGAGCACAATAATGAAATAAGGAAGGCTAAATCTATGAATGCACTCTATAAACATATTAAGCAATGGTCGGACCATTACTTTTTGTTTTTTTTATTTTAGAAAAAGTGGAAGTTAGTCCTAGGGGTGGCCCTTGGAAATTATTGACTGAAAACAGGGAACTTTGCTGGCAGATTTATTTGAATGATTCACCCCCCCCCCCAGGTCTCAATGAAGTTATATCAGTACAGTGCTTACTTAAGAGGAAAGCATATGAAAGGTGATCATGTTTGCAATTTTGTTTTTATTTTTAATTTATTATGCATTTTCATGAATGTTTATGTATGTTATTACATTTATGTAATTTTAAAAGTCATTAGCCTACAAGCTATTCAAAATGCACTTGAGTTGAATAGGTTCAGAGGTTCATAGGTAGATACTAGGCTATTGGCCCAAGGGCCTAAGTAAGCCTAGTCAACAAGGTTCCCTGGCTTATGCCACCCAAGAAAGTTATTTCCATGTGCCCCTGTTGAGCAGAGCCACAGAAGTGATCCCCAGGGTGTACTTCCTATTTCCCATCCACTCATGAAGATTTTTCTTGAAGAGTGTTAATGAGGAACTTTGCTTGACATAGATGGGTAGCTTGTTCCAGAGTATGGGAAGTCTTTGGGACAGGAATCTATACCTCCAGCATGTCCTGATTATTGTGGTGACAATGTTTAGGTCCCTAGAGTGTGTGTAGCTTGGAGGGATTGGGATTTATTTAGGTGTAGCATGTCCAACAGCTCTGGGTTTGACATAGCTTTATATGTTAGGCAGAGATCACCTCAGAGTAGGCGATATGCTACGGTCAGTGTAGGGCATCTGTTTGAGGCCAGTAATCCTGTTTGTGAGGTACTTCTGTGGACTTTCCAGCTGCTGAAGATGTCTTGTGAGGTACATTCCAAAAGGGGCATTGTACTCTATAATGGGTCTAATGAGTGTTGAGCAGAGGGGAAGAATAACCTCTTTTTTCCTGGATGAAAATCCTTTTGTGATGAGATATGCCACGTTGAAGGATTTCCTGACTACTGTGGTGATGTGATTATCAAAGGAGAGACTGCTGTCCACCTGGGTCCCAAAGTTTCTTATCAAACATTCGGCATTAAGTAGACTGCCACCTATGTTGTAGTTCATGGGTACAGAGTTTTTATCAAAAAGGATGACAATGCACTTTTTGGCACTGAGCTTGAGGCCACGGCTCTGACGCCAGGCATCTGTCTCAGTGAGGCCCTTCTGTAGGATGTCCACATCATTTGAGGACTCGACTATGGCTCCTAGTTTGCAGTTATCTGCAAACTTCATTAGCCAAAGGCCTCCTGTGTTAGCCTGTACTTCAGAGAAGTAGATACCAAACAGGAGAGGTCCCAGGGCTGAGCACTGTAGTACTCCACTTGTCACTGGTTTTAAGTCAGATTTGGGGTCTGCAACTTTTACAGTGTGGGTTTTGTCAGTGAGCCAGTTGACAACCCATCTTGTGCCATAGTGATTTATACCTAGTCTAGTACATATAGCCATAATTCCAGAATGGGGGATGGTGTCAAAAGCCTTGACGAGGTCAAGATAGGCTGTGTGAACCACCTTACCCTCGTCTACAGCTTTGGTGACTGCCTCAAAGAAGTCAATCAGGTTCAGGAGGCATGATCTGCCTTTCACAAACCGGAATTGGGTAGGGTCCAGAGTTTGGAGGTTACCAATGTCTTTCTTTATGAGTTCCATGATGATACATTCCATGGCCTTACAGACCAGGCTCATCAGGCTAATAGGGCGATGGTTCCTGGGATCAGTGGTGGCTCACCTTTGTGGAGTGGGATAACTGTTGCTGTGTGCCATTCAGTGGGTACAAAGCCTGATGTGAGACTATGATTGAACATGGTGCTTAGTTGGGGAGCCAGTTCGTTCTGAAGTTTGTGTAAAACGCAGCCTGGGATGTTGTCCGTTCCCATAGTACTGTGTTTTTGGCTTTAGAGAGTACAGCATTTACATGCATAGTTGTGATTACAGGGACTCTGCATTCTTCCTGTATAGATATGGGCCCTTTAGGGGGTGAGAGAGGGGTAAAGTTAGCACCGAACCTATCTGCCAGGACGTTGGCAATATCAGTTGGTTCTGTAATTTTCATGTCATTGTGCTGTAACTCAGAGCAGATCTGGGTGTTGCCATTGAGATTCTTGACATAGCTATAGAATGCTTTGTGGTTGTCCCTTGAATCACTGGTGATTTTGTTTTTGTAGCTAGCTTTGGAGGATCTTATAAGGGATCTCAGCTTCTTACTGAGGCTGACCAAGGAACTCCTCCACTCATGAGATTTTACTCTCTTTTGCAACCATTTCTTCCTACTGTTGTAGAGTTTGTTTATGCCAGGGGACCACCAGATTGGCTTCCTTTTTTTGGAAGATAGCATATTGGTTCTGTTTAAGATATCACAATCCATGCACTTGGGTAAGTGCTTATAGAGTGCATCTGTGTAGGATTCAGCAGTCATAACTGTATTGTCCATCTGCATGGGTGTCATGAAGTTCACCACTTCTGTCTTAAGAAGCATGAAATTGGCTTTGGAGAATTTTTTTACTATGCTTTCCTTAATGGGGGGTGGGGGCCGGATGTGGATATCTAGGGTGATTAGCTTATGGTCAGATCTGATCAACAAGGAGTTGACTTCAGGTGTGGAACACCAGTCACTCATGTTGGTAATAACTAGGTCTAGGATATTATTGCCCCTGGTGGGGGTGTGGATAAGTTGATCCAGGGCATTGGAATTTATGAATTCCAGAAAGCGTTGAGTGAAGGAGTTGGTATGTGAGTAGTTTTCCCAGTTAATGGTGGGGTAGTTGAAATCATCCATTATTAGGGTGTTTGGTTGACCCTAATATTTTCCAGTATATCAAGAAAAGAGGAGTGGGAATCCTGGGGCATGGTGGGGGATCTGTAGCAAGCTACAATTTGGATTGCAGTTTTGCCCAGAGTTAGTTGCACTTGGATAACCTCGGATGCATTATGCTGAGTAACTAGCCTGGAGGTGTGCATATCCTTAATGAATATGGACACACCTCCACCTTTGGTGTTCCAGTCCAGGTGAGGTGGCCAAAAAGTGTGGTATGATTTATAGCCTGGTAATGCAGGGGTGCTCTCTGGAACCTTGAATCAGGATCAGTCACTGCACAGATATTAATGTTCTCCATTTTAAGGAATGCCTCGAGGGACTACATTTTGAGATTTAGACTTCTAGCATTGAGTAGCATTACCCTCAGTTTGTGCTTGCCTGTTCCTGTTACGGTGGGGAATAAGATTTGTATCTGTGATTTCAGGCAACTTTTGCTTTAAGAGTTTAAAGCCATTTTTGCAGTGGAGTTGTCATGTGATTTAGAAACTTATTTATGTGCAGATTTTAAGCTTAGCACGTTTTATCTGAAGAAATCTGCATGCTTTTAGATGAAAGTGCTTATTTGTTTTATATTCTGACTATTAAAGTTTGGTTTAGATGTTTATTGAGCTTCAAGTGTGCTCCAGTAGTTTTCAGCATTGTGTATTAGCTTAGTTTGTTTGTTACTCAGTATATCCTTCCTGTTTTCACAGACATCAGCAATGAATTTTGACCTAGATTTTCTTCAAACCAGTTCAAGGAGCAGACAAGAAGCAAAGCAGACAAGAATCAAGAATTTTCACACAACTGAAACATTATTTTGTTTTCAAGCTTTTCTAAGTGTTAATTGCTCCATAAACAACCTGTCAAAAGAATGCATTAGATAGGAACAAAAAAAACAAAATCACCATCACTTTAACACTTCTAATTAGCATATTACTTATAGCTTATATTCAGTTAGCCCAGCAATACACATACTAAGAAAAGTTAAACAAATAAAATAAAATTCTTAACTTATATAGTCTTAAAGTTACCAGTTCTATTGCATATAATTTAATGTCATTCCCTTAAAGGAAGCATTTGTTTAATATTGAGAAATGCATTTATAAGTTTAGTTAAATGACATATATTTTTTCACCGTAAATATTGTAAAACAGTAAAACTATTTATATTCCTTATCATGCAAAAATGTTTTAGCTTAAAATATAAATACATACTTACATATGTTTGAAGCTTAAAGTCCAATACAAACCTTTTACTTAAAGGGTAATTCTATTGTTTCAGAAAATAAGAGTACTGCAAACAGAGAATAAAAGTAACTAGTTTTTAACCTTTTTAATTTTAGAAGCAGTTTTTCAGGAATTCAGTTCACTCTGTCTCTTGAGGGATATGCTGTTCCATTCCATTTATTCAGTATTAATAAGTATTTTATTTTTTTAACCAAAGTGGATGCCTCCTCCAGTCTGTCAAGCATTTTAGTTCCTTCAGAAATAAATAATTTGATCTTTGCAGAAAACACCAAAGTGGCTTTAATATTGTTTTTTAAGTTCCTTAATCAATGGTAAGCATGATTTTCATTTACTCACTCCTTTACTGGAATAATCATTGTCAAGTTTGGCAATATATATACCTATTTTAATAGGTGGGCTGGACCATGCTGTTGCAATATTGTTTAATATATTAACAGTTCTGATCATAGACTCACCAACACTTTTGCAAATAGCAACCATCTAACCAAGGCAAATTAGGGAACATGGGTATAACATGACTAGACTTGTAAAGGGTCTAGGGCCATTAACCTATTAACCTCCTATGAACCTATAATCTTTTTCTAAGCTGGACATAAACTTAACTATAATTGAACATGGTAGAGAGTTTTCTTCTTTGAAGGTGATCTCAGGGATCCATGTGCCCTTTCAATTCGAAAAGATAAAGTTTCAGGTAGATTTAAAGTTTTATGTAGCCAGGTTGTTATGAAGTTTATTAAATTGTCTCCCTCATACTTTTCCGGTATACCTTAAGCTCTAATGTTATTTTGTCTCAGTCTATTTTCTAAATCATTTACTTTATCTAAGAGCCAGTTATTTTGTTTTAAAAGAAATTCAGTCTGAGAATCACCTTCCATTATTCTCCTTTCATGATCATTTAAAGCTTCTTCCACACTGCTGATTTGTGCACTTTGTTGTTTCATAAGAATTTCTAAATGTTCCTTCTTCTTTCTGGACTCTTCTTTGAAACCTTCTATTTTTGGTATCCAGTTCATCCATTTAAGGTAATTCAACCTGTATAAGAGATATTATTGACTAAATGTCTTTTTTAACACAAGAATCCTGAGTACCATTTCATGAGTGGCTAAGAATCCCGAGTATCATTTCATGAGTGGCTCCTGTTGAAGTTTCTTCTCTCTTAACCAAGCAGTTGAAATTCTGACAGGAAAATCACAGCTGTTGAAGAACTTGAATCTATAAATCTTTTCTCTATTAGTGAATAAAATTAGCTAACAAATATCTCCAAATTTTCATTTTTAATTATATTTTCTGTCAAGAAACACTTTCAGTCAGAGTTTTCACCAGTTGCTGCTCTCACATTTTACAATGTTTTTGATGTTCAATGCACGTCATCCTAGGTGAACTTGATCAATGTATTTAGATTGAGTTCATGTATGATCTTGTACAATATATTCATATCAGTAACCACCTTTTCCCCATTTTTAACATGGGATCAGAGTATCATGTCAACTGTCTCCACCTTTCTTGATTCAGTACCACATTCTTACCTTTGTCAATAGCCATTCCAGTCTTCTCTCTCACAATCCATCAGTCTTTCTGCTAGATGTTCTTGTTTCCTGTTGCATGCTTCCCATCTCTGACAAATGTTCACCAAATTATTTTCTGCTTTCCACACCCAAGCCACTATAATCAGTTCTCTTTGCTATGCTTTTTACCCTACCTGCATGGAATCCTACAACATTTATGTTTTAGTCAAAAAAGAAATCTTCGTCTCTGCAAATGTAGCAAACAGTTGCTATAGTTTATAATCTACCTACATGGAAATCTACAGCATTCATGTTTTAGTCAAAAAAAGAAATTTTATTCTCTAGAAATGTAGCAAACAGTTGCTGCAGTTTATTCTCTACCTGCATGGAATGCTACAGCATTCATGTTTTAGTCAAGAAAAAAATCTTCTTCTTCTCTACAAATGTAGCAAACAGTTGCTAGAGTTTATAACCTGCCTGTACCAAGCACTATGGTGCTCATGTTTTAGTTTTAAAAAAAAAATATTTTTTAAACTATAGCAAATTGCTTACTAAAAATGTAGCAAACAGTTGTTCCAGTTTATACTCTGCCTATACAAAGTGCTACAACTCTCAGGTTTTAGCTAAAAACAAATAATTTTGTTGTTGTTGTTTTTACTTTTAAACTGTAACAAACTGCTACAATATAGCAAGCAGTTGCTAGAGATTAGACCACACACAGAGTACTCAGATATGACCACAAATGCAATACTGGCTTTCGAAAGCCAGTATTGTATTAAAAAGTGGTAGGGATCAGCTGATTGCACCTCTCCAACACTCTGCACCTGCAGCAGTTATCCATCTTGCCCCACCCTAGGGAAACTATTGAGTATATGTTGTCAGCTCCTCTTAGCTATTTTTAGCTATTTTTAGAATATTATTTCTACTATGTATCAATAATATATTAATAATATAATGTATTTATATATTTATCTTATTTGCATTCACTTTTATACAATGATTTTATGAATGTTTTTGCTGTAATTTTTGATGTATCTAACAACTAGGTCTGTTTTCTAAGTTTGTTAAATGTTTGCTTGGCTATTATGTCTTTAAATAAGAATCACCTTGGTGGTAGTCACCTGATACGGACTACAAGGTATAAACAGGATAGCACCTTGTTTTTATTATTCTGATGAAATCTGGTGTAATTTCAGAGAAAAGCACTTAATTTACTTTATTAAATTTTTCTGTGGAGTTGAATTTGTGGAAAATTATTGCTGTTCTATTGGTCTTTTTTAGGAGAAAACATCTGGTGCATAGCTTCCTAGTCTGATCTGTTTTAATTTATATAACTGTGGATCAGTTTTTTTGTTGACCAAGCTATGTTAACAATACATCTGCTGACTATACTGACAGTAGGTATACATGCTATCTCCCATACATAGTAGACACACACACACACACACACACACACACACACACACACACACATATACATACACACACACACACACACACATATATATATATATATATATATATATATATATATATATATATATATATATATATATATCTATATAGATATATATATGTATATATATATATATATATATATATATATATATATACACACACACATATATATATATATATATATATATATATATATATATATATATATATATATATTTATGTACTGTATATGTCCATGTATAGAAAGACAGAGATAGATAAAGATATAAACATACATGCATAGATACAAACGCAAGATGCAGCTGATCTGGGCACAAGTGTTAGGAGGTGTGACTAGCTGATGCCATGCCTTTGAGTGTATTCATGCAATCTTAATGCTGGTATTGCATTTTTTGTCAGAACTGAAGAGCTTTAGCACTGCATGTGAAGCATACGTTGTAGCAGATGTTTGTTTTGAATATTGAATACAAAACCAGGATGCAGACCTCAGAAGTGGCACAGGATTTATTGCAAAAGAAACAAGCACTTTTGTCTCACATGTAATTCAAAAGAGACTTCATCAGATCTAACCTCATCAAACACAGTCAGAATAAATAAATTAAAACCAGTCACATGATTATTCTAATTAAAACAATTAAAGGCTATTAGAAACAATTCAAAGTACAAGACCCTTAAAGTGCTTTTTTATATAAGATCACATGTTAAAATTAATAAATATATTATTAATTATCTCAATTGGGCTTTAAGTTTTAAAAGATATCCAATGGATGCCAAATCATTAAGGCCAGGCCTGATGTAAAACCCAATAAAGTTCATGTTTCTCTAGATAACATGACCAAGCTCCAACCCTAATATTTCATGCAGCCTTTTCAATAACAAATAATTTGAAATTATGCCATTGATATTCTGAAATGTGTTGCTCTAAAGCATTTATGGTTTTGCTTTTGTTGATTTCATATTGGTGTTCATACATCCTGTCTCTTACTCTATGTTCTATCTTCCCAACATAAAATTCTGAGCACTTCTGACACAGATATACGATGCCTGCAGTAGTACAATTAAATTTGCCCCTCACCCTGAAAGTAAATCCACTGATGTCAAAAAGTTCTCCTGTGTGACTATATTTGCAAAGGGGACAACAACCACATTTGCCCATAAAAGTCTGGGTACCCTCCTCAGTATTAGGGGTATGTTCAATCAAGTTCTTAAAATTGGGCCCTTTTTATAAATAAATTTAGGTTTTACTCCCAAATTATTTCTTCACTGTCCGATCTTCATTTAAAATCACCCAGTTTTCCAAAATAATATTCTTTACTATAAAACTATCACTATTAAAGGAAGTAATGAAAGACATTATAAAGTTCTGAATATAGTCAGGTGTTGGGGCTGTGCCCCCCCCCCCGGCTAATTAAATATACCAACTCCAGGATCACACTACAGTAAAGAGAACGGTAAATTTCCTGTTCCAGGCTGTATGGTCATCTCTGTTTAAACCATTCAAAGTTTCAAAACTTCGGTCTTATGTTCTCGACCATTTGAAGTTTGAAGTTCTGAAACTTTGAGCTTCCAAAGACATATATATATATATATATATATATATATATATATATATATATATATATATATATATACATATTCACACACACACACACACACACACACACACACACACACACACACACACACATACAGTTGCTGTAAACTTAATTGCCCAGCTAGTACTGTCTGAACTGAACAGCAATTTTTTTTTTTCATGAGGGAAGCTCTCCTTCATACACCAACCTCTTAATCTCACCTTTTAACTCCATTGCCAATGCAATTCAGAAAATAAAGGAGATTATTAAAAAAAAAAGTTGTGCTCCATGATGCTGTGATTAGGGCGTGAAAAAAGTATTTTTTTTTGAGCAAACATACATTGCTGCTGTAAGATGAATCCAAATTAGAATGAGCAAACAATGTCTTGAGCAAATAAAAATAAATAGTATGTATACTAAACATGTGCAGGATAGATGTACACACACACACACACACACACACACACACACACACACACACACACACACACACACACACACACACACACACATGCACACACACACACCACACACACACACACACACACACACACACACACACACACACACACACACACACACACACACATGCGTGCATGCATGTGTGTATGTGTGTGTGTGTACATATATCCTATAAATATAATAAATATATATGTATATATATATATATATATATATATATATATATATATATATGTGTGTATATTAGCTTGCTTATGAAAAGCATATAATCATAAATTCAAATTCAGTCAATGCATTAGCTAAATCATGAATTCAAGACAGTTGCACAACTGCAAATCTGTATTATGACATGGTGCTGCTGAAACTTGTACTGCTCCTATATATCTATGCAGTCTAGTAGCTACAACTTAACTCTACACCTGCAGTGTATACATCTATCATCTCCTTAAACTAATAAGCTTGAGGCTTAGATATAATATGCAAGTGCATGATTTTGTATAGCAAGTACTGTTTGATGTGCATTGTTTAGGTGAATAATTCATGTGGGCTATGTACCTGAGAAAAGATCACATGCATCATGTGCTCAGGTAGGATGAAGTGCTGATACACAACATTTGGGTGCCCATGTGCCATTTCCTTTGCTACCTCAGCTTCAGGCAGTACATGACTTAGTTCAGTCCTCAGTATTCCACAGCAGTAGCAATTAAAAGGAACAATTCAAAAACTGGCAAGGCAGCCACAAAGGCCCCAAAATACATACAGTACTTGGAAAGTATTTACAAGATTCTTAAAAGACCTTTGGAATTACATTTAAGAAAATTAAGTGCCAGCACTGTGCATAGAAGCAGTGCATTCCATAGCAAGTTTATGAGAACAAGCCTAAATTTTCTGAAATGGGAGGGTTAGACCAGACATGATCATGTCCCATGTGCATACATTATTATAATGTATAGAGGAAGACTGACATATTCCTTACACTCTCTCACTGTTTTAACCATGTCCATATGTGCATTACAAAACATAAAACAGTATCAGCCATAACAATGACACCAAAGGTTTACGTACCCAGCAATAAGTATTTTAGACATACCCCTTACTGTGTAGCATTACAGCAAGTCTGGAAATTAACATATTTTCAATATAGCTAGATTCTATTTTTGTCCTGAATTGTGCAACAGTTTTGTAGTTAAAATGTCAAGAATAAACAGGCACAGAGGGAGAGGAATAAGCATTACTCAAACAAAACAAGAAATGACTGGAAAAGCTAAATGATATTTTTAACATACTGTAGTTATTATAACACAAATTCATAACATCAAAAACACCACTGTAATACAATCTAGATTACTAAGCAGTCACGTCTTAATAGTTTATTGCACTTACTGAAGGTGATGACTGCATTTGTGAAACTGAAGCCAACACACATCAAAACAAGCATTTTTTTTTCATGAGGCAAGGCCCTCTTCAAGCCCCACACTACCTTAATCTTACATACACAAGTGTAAGATTAAGGGGGTGTTCTAGTTACATAATTGTGATTCAGTTGTGTATGACCTTCAATGAAAAGGGCAGATAGAGACACTCAAGTGCAGAGGGCAACTGAATATGTTGACAAATAGTTAGAGGAACAGAGATAACTACGCTTACAGCCAGATCACCAAACAGCCTTCATTTGCTTCTCTTGCAGTGCAATTTCAGTTTAGGCTGAAAAACATTAGTCAGAAAACTATATAAATATATATATATATATATATATATATATATATATATATATATATATATATATATATATATAGATTCACTTTTGACATCGAAAGTCCATAACAATGAAATTCAAAACATTGAGACCAAAATCTTGAAAATTCAAAACACTGAAAGCTCAAAACATTGAATCCCATGACATTGAAAAAACATAGGAAAGCAACATGTACTATATTCCCGCACAACTACATAGAGAAACAAATAAAAAAACAAACCATAGGTTCATAGGTTCATAGGCAGGTACTAGGCTATCGGCCCAAGGGTCTAAGTAAGCCTAGCCAACAAGGTTCCCTGGCTTATGCCACCCAAGAAAGTTATTTTCTTGTGCCTCTGTCAAGCAGAGACACAGAAGTGATCCCATGGTGTATTTCCTATTTCCCATCCACTTATCAAGATTTTTCTTGAAGAGTGCTAATGAGGAACTTTGCTTGACATAGATGGGTAGTTTGTTCCAGAGTATGGGAAGTCTCTGGGACATGAATCTATCCCTTCAGCATGTCCTGTTTATTGTGATGACAAGGTTTAGGTCCCTAGAGTGTGTAGCTCAGAGGGAAAGGGATTTCTTTAGGTGTAGCATGTCCAACAGCTCTGGGTTTGACATAGCTTTATATGTTAGGCAGAGATCAATTCGGAGTAGGTGATATGCTACGGAGTAAGGATAGAGTTTTTTGAGACGGTCAGTGTAGGGCATCTGTTTGAGGCCAGTAATCCTCTTTGTGAGGTACTGATGTGGCCTTTCCAGCTGCTGCAGATGTCTTGTGAGGTACATTCCAAAAGGGGCATTGTACTCTATAATGGGTCTAATGCATGTCGAGTAGAGGGGAACAATGACCTCCTTTTTACTAGATGAGAACCCTTTTGTGATGAGGTGTGCCATGTAGAAGGATTTCCTGACTACTGTGGCGATGTGAATATCAAAGAAGAGACTACTGTCCACCTGGGTCCCCAGGTCTCTTATCACACATTCGGCATTAAGTAGACTGCCACCTATGTGGTAGTTCATGGGTACAGAGTTTTTATCAAAGGGGATGACAATGCACTTTTTGGCACTGAGCTTGAGGCCATGGCTCTGACACCAGGCATCTGTCTCAGTGAGGCCCTTCTGTAGGATGTCCACATCATTTGGGGACTCAACTATGACTCCTAGTTTGCAGTCATCTGTGAACGTCATTATCCAAAGGCCTTCTGTGTTAGCCTGTACTTCAGAGAACTAGCTAACAAACAGGAGAGGTCCCAGGACTGAACTCTGTGGTACTCCACTTGTCACTGGTTTGAAGTCAGATTTGGGGTCTGCAACTTTTACAGTGTGGGTTCTGTCAGTGAGCCAACTGGCAACCCATCCTGTGACATAGGGATTTTTACCTAGTTTAGTGAGTTTAGCTATAATTCCAGAATGGGGGATGGTGTTGAAAGCCTTGGTGAGGTTAAGATAGGCTGTGTGAACCACCTTACCCTCGTCTACAGCTTTGGTGACTGCCTCAAAGAAGTCAATCAGGTTCAGGAGGCATGATCTGCCTTTCACAAACCCAAACTGGGTGGGGTCCAGAGTTTGGAGGTTACCAATATCTTTGTTTATGAGTTCCGTGATGATACGTTCCATGGCCTTACAGACCAGGCTCATCAGGCTAATAGGATGATAGTTCCCAGGATCAGTGGTTGCTCCCCCTTTGTGGAGTGGGATAATTGTTGCTGTGCACCATTCAGTGGGCACAAAGTCTGATGTGAGACTATGACTGAACATGGTGCTTAGGTGGGGAGGCAGTTCATTCTGAAGTTTGTGTAAAACTCATGGGATGTTGTCTAGTTCCATGGATGCTGTGTTTTTAGCTTTAAAGAGTGCAGCTTTTATAGATTCATAGGTTAGTACTAGGCTAACTGCCCTTGTGAGTCATTTTAAGCCTGGCCAATTATCCCTTGTGAGACTCAAACCCTGCACCTTGTGTTTGTAAGGTAAACACCTTAACCATTAGGCCACCCTCCTAACCCCAGCTCCTTACCTGCATAGTTGTGATTACAGGGACTCTTCATTCTTCCTGTATAGATATGGGCCCTTTAGGGGGTGAGATGGGGGTAAAGTTAGCACTGAACCTATCTTCCAGGATGTTGGCAATATCAGTTGGTTCTGTACTTTTCATGCTGTTGTGCTGTAACTTAGAGAAGATCTGGGTGTTGCAACTGAGATTCCTGACATAGCTATAAAATGTGTTGTGGTTGTCCCTAGAATCAGTGGTGATTTTGTTTTCATAGCTAGCTTTGGAGGATCTTATATGGGATCTCAGCTTCTTACTGAGGCTGACCAGGGAACGCTTCCACTCATGGGATTTTACTCTCTTTTGCAACAGTTTCTTCCTTCTGTTGTAGAGTTTGTTTATGGCAGGGGACCACCGGATTGGCTTCCTTTTTTTGGAGGATAGCATCTTGGTTCTGTTTGGGATAGCACGATCTATGCACTTGTCTAAGTGCTTATAGAGTGCATCTGTGTTGGATTCAGCAGTGGTGACTGTATTGTCCATCCACACGGGTGTCATGAAGTTTGCCACTTCTAAAAGATAACACAAAAAAAGTCCCAACACAAGGGCACAGGCAGAAAAACAAACAGTTCCAATGGCAAATAACCCCTCAAACTGAAGAATCCAGTACAGCAACAGGAACAATTCAAGGCAGGACACCAGGATAATCCACCAAAAAGAAATTTATTGGTTATTTGCCGTTGGAACTGTAAGTTTGCCACTTCTGTCTTAAGAAGCATGATGTTGGCTTTGGAGAAATGTTTTACCATGATTTCCTTAATGGGGGGTGGGGGCAGGATGTGGATATCTAGGGGGATTAGCTTATGGTTGGAACTGACCAACGAGGAGTTGACTTCAGGTGTGGAACACCGGTCACTCATGTTGGTAATGACTAGGTCTAGGATATTGTTGCCCCTGGTGGAGGTGTGGATAAGTTGATCCAGGGCATTGTAATTTATGAATTCCAGAAAGTGTTGAGCAAAGGAGTTGGTGCATGAGTACAATACAATACAATAGTTTTCCCAGTTAATGGTGGGGTAGTTAAAATCGCCCATTATTAGGGTGTTTGGTTGAACCTTAATATTTTCCAGTATATCAAGAAAAGAGGAGCGGAAATCCTGGAGCATGCTGGGGGATCTGTAGCAAGCTACAATTTGGATTGCAGTTTTGCCCAGAGTTAGTTGCACTTGGATAACCTCGGATGCATTATGCTGAGTAACTAGCCTGAAGGTGTGGATATCCTTAATGAATATGGACATACCTCCACCTTTGGTTTTCCGGTCCAGGTTAGGTGGTCGAAAAGTGTGGTATGAGTTCTAGCCTGGTAATGCAGGGGTGTTGTCTGGAGCCTTGAACCAGGTCTCAGTCACTGCACAGATATCAATGTTCTCCATTTTAAGGAGTGCCTTGAGGGAGTGCATTTTGAGATTTAGACTTCTAGCATTGAGTAACATTACCCTCAGTTTTTTGCTTGCCTGTTCCTGTTATGGTGGTGAATTTGTCATTTGAACCTTGCCTAAAAAAGGCACTATAGAAGCAGCAAGAGCCTTAGCCAGTATCTGGAATCCCAGGGGTGGCAGGTGCAGGCTATCTCTAGCAAAGCATTGTGGTCTGTTGACCATGTCATCCCAGGCAGACAGATACTGTCTTTTGTGATACTGTGATATTACACTTCTTCAAATATAACCAGGGGGGCAAGCCCCCCTACACCCCCCACTCCCCTTGCTACTTAAATATATCAACTCTGAGATCCCACTACACTACACTACACTACACTAAGATGTGTTATGTTGTAGTATAGCAAGTAAGAAGGGAACATAACTGAGGTTACAGCCTCCCTGCTTACATTTGGAGAAGATTTTTTCTACTCAACAGGGTTATGCTGAGAAACATGCCTTGTTTTTATCAGAGACTGATAAATATGATCAAGATTTACAGGCACGTAAAATTAAAAAGTATCTACGAGATTTGAATGACTTTAATAGTGAAAGTGTTTACACATGGAAGAAAAATAAGAGGGTTGTCTGTTTTTTGGATAACAAAAGTGCCAATAGTCCTAAGAGAAAAGGGGTCAAGTCTATTTTGAGGAAAACCAACCACATGTCAAGTACTTCAGAGGCCTCATCAGAGTATTTGAACACTGATACTGAGACTGACACAGGGGAATTAGTGTCTTTGATATCCCCATGCATCTAAGAGATCCAGGGTCCCTTTAGAAGGGAAGGCCAGAAACATAAGAAGTGAGGAAGTAGAACGGATGTTCATCAGCAGTCTACAGGCACAATAGATGCTACAGGCACAATAGATGCTACAGGCACAGTAGATGGGCATTGGTCTATTACTAGTGGCAATGATGAAAACCAGCTGACTGTGAATTTGACAGACTATTGTTTTTGAAGTAGAATCACAATTATCAAATAAAGGATTTGGTTTTATGCCATCCTTTTTTTGTATCTCATTATGATGTTGTTAAAGATGTTAAAGATTTTTGTCATTTGCATAATTTGAAATATTTCTTTGCTCAGAGACAGCGTATACCATATGTATCTGATAGGAGATCATTTATTTTCAGAAAATCCAAGTTTCAGCCTCCCTACCAGGATTCCCTATCTATCAGGAGTCAGTTAAGATTTTTGAGCAACTAGTACTGCATGAGTAAAATGCTTACTCAAGGGGAAATCTTTAAAAATTTCTCAAATAATTTAACTGTGGGAGAAAAGAAAGCATTGGGGCAATTAAAGCAAAATGACAGGTTGGTAATCTCTGGAGCAGACAAGGGAGGCACCATAGTGGTTTGGGATAAACATGATTATGACTATGAGGTTAGCAGACATCTATCAGATTTTGTATCCTATTGCCATCTGCCATTGGATGCAACTCCAGGGTTCAAAAGTATTATAGATGGATATTTACATCAGTTGAAAGAGCATGGGATTATTCAGAGATGTTGGTAACCCAATTGAAGGTAGAAGATCCAAAGCCACAATATTTTTGTCTAGTACCTAAAATTCATAAATCAGTTACCCAATCTCCAGGGTGTCCCATTGTGGCAGGAAGAGGTTCTCTTATTGAACTTCTTTCAAAATACATTGAGTTTAAACTTAAACCTCTATTGGTATTTGTACAGGCTAGAATTAAAGATACAAACCAGTTTCTGAAACTCATGAGTGATTTACAAATTTATAATAATGCATATCTGGGGACCTTAGATGTACAGGCATTATATACTAGTATCCCACATGAAGGGGGAATTATTGCAACAAAGTATTGGCTACCGTATTTAGGTATATATAATGAGGCAGAAATGGAATTTTTATTGACTGTGTTAGGGCTGGTATTAGAAAATAATGCATTTGTATATAGGCAGGATTGGTATTTGCAGATTAATGGAACAGCTATGTGGGCTACTGTTGCCCCCATATATATACGGATGTCTTTATGGGGTATTTTGAACACCAATATATATATATATATATATATATATATATATATATATATATATATATATATATATATACATACAGTGAAACCAATCTATTTTCATCCCAAATGATTATGTGGCACAGATACTTGGATGATTCCTGGGTAGTTTGGAATGGCAGCCTAGACAGTTGGCATGCATTTGTCATTTATTTAAACAATAATAAATATAATATCCATTTTAGTGGTAAGATTCATTTGTTTAATATCGATTTCCTTGATGTCAATGTGACAAAAACTATAGATGGGACAATGGTAATGAGTCTTTATAGGAAAATTTTAACAAAAATTCTTTGTTACATGCCAGCAGTTGCCATCCGGGGCATATTATAAATAATATTCCCAAAGCCCAGTTTCAAAGAATCAGACATACCTGCACCACAGATAAAGATTTTACAGTGGAGGCCCTACATCTTAAGTCTAGATTTATGTCTAGTGGATATAGAGAATTTGTGATTAAACAAGCATATGAAGAGTGTAATTTTACTGACCAAACTGCAGAAGTGTGCGAACCAAATACTCCACAATAAAACCACTGGTATATTGATGCTGTAGAAAATGCTGATAATCCACAAAGTAAAGCAAAAAAAGTTTATTGTAAGACAATAGAAAGCTGGTAAGCACTTCTGTCCTCAACAAAAGAACTTCATCAGACAACTTGTTGTTAAGCATTGGTAAAACCATATCACCAACCTAAGCATCTTCAACCGTCCATTATCGGGTTACTAGAAATTCTTATGGTCCACTTAACTTCTATGAGCATCTGGACATATTCTCTTACCATATGGAATGCTATAGAAAGATAATGTAAAGAATCCATCTTTTTTGCTTAATTAAAAGGTTACTTCATGCCTTCACACATTACTGGCTCAATGGCATTGCTATTTACTGGTTCAAACTGTATCTATAAAATTGTGACATGTGCTAATTAATCCTAACATTTGCCATTGCGCATTAATTCCTCAATTTAACACCACAATGTTTTTTCTTAATGAAGTGCCCCAAGGCTCATTTCTTGGCCATCTTCTTTTCTGACTCTGCATTAGTAGTAGAACTAATGTGCTAAACCTTTCCATGAATCTGTATCTTTTTCACAACTAATTGTCTAAGCATCAGCTGACTAACATGCAGCTATACTAAAATTAAATTAGTGCTACCTGACATAAAAAAACTTTGAGGGCAAACCATCTCTTCTCATACTCCCTCCCCCATTAAAACCCTATTGAGAAGACCCAGCTATTCAAATATTTTCAGTTTTGGATATATCTATCCCTCTCATTCAAAACTTCTAGTAACAGAGCAACCTATAGATTTCAAGCTCAAATGAAGAAATTAAGCCAACTCTTGTATCACCTAGTTTTAGACGTCAAGAAGTTACTTGTCAAATCAGCTTTAGTCCCTGTCCTATAGCACACCCTTCATAATGAATAATCGATTTTTAAAACTTTTCTGACTTAAGCATACCTAAATAGAACCTGTGGTTATCTTTTCTCATCTCCTAATGCTAAACACCACCATGGCTCCTTGTCTGAAGCTAAACATCCACCTGTTAATGTTCAGTCACTACTGGCTTTTATATACATACTGCCATATATCTCCCAGCCACTGCCCAATAGTTGTTTATAAATTTAAACTTTGATCCCATCCCAAACCCCTATGCACCTCTATAGTCCAATGATCATATGTAATCCCTCTACTTCAGAATTACCATATGTAAAGCAGTTTCCATTGCATGTCTATAACTCTGGAACTCCTAGAATAATAAAATATTAGCTAACATGCCTAGCTAACATGCCTATCATTGTTCCAACCAATTTTAGAATCTCCAGTGTTTAGACATTCAGCTTGGACATGCTTTGTTCCTCTTTAAACATACAGTAACTGTAACCAGCTCTCCCAAATATTCATTAGTAGTCAAGAAATGTTTTCACATTGACCAGCATTTTAACATTCTCCTAATTCCACTTTATACCAGACACGTACACTCAGGTACACAACTATTACCTGTAACAGAAAGCACTATTAGCCTCCAAATTACAGGCTGCTTTTGTGATTTGTAACAGCCTGTCTGCATCTGTTCATAATGTAATCATACTGTATTTTCTTCATGTTGTGAAACACCTTTTATTTGAAAAATGTGTCATTCTTACTGGATTCTGTGTTACTTTACTTGTTTTATATTGTGTATGTAAAAAGACCGTGGCTGATAATGGACCATTCTAGGCCAGATAACTCAAATGTCATAAATAAATAAAATCATGGTTAAATGAATATTTGCTACAGTAAGTTTTTCAATAACTGTATTTGTTGTCTTATCTAGTCATTTTAAAATTTCATTATTTTTGCATTTTGTAAATTGTTTTATCATGTTTGCATATTGTTTTACCTTGTTCAGTGCCTTATGTTTACAAAGGTACCATAAGAAGTCTGACTGATTGATTGATGGATTGATTGATTGATTGATTGATTGATTGATTGATTGATTGATTGATTGATTCGCTGATTACACACAGCAGCAAGCGATCCCAAACACAATGAAGGACGTCTTTTTTGATAAAGTCAACGGCAGCCAGAAGTAGACAAACGAAAACAGTTTATTGAAGAAAATTACTCATCCAACCCTCAGATTAAGCGCTTTCGTCTCCAACACGGAGACTTTTCAGATTGATTCGCTGATTAGTTGAAAGATATTGAGCTACACTATGAAATAGTCAATCATGTGACAGCCCATAAACAAGATGTCATCAGGATATTGTTTTGATAAAAATAAAGTTTTAATACACTTTCAGTGCCATAAGCTGTAGCAAAGGAATGGGTAGCAGATTTACCTGCATGCATATGTCTTAGTGAACTTGGAATATATTAACTCGATTACAAAATACTTTTCAGCTAATATGTAGAGCGAGCCACCCAGTGGTAGAAAACTTGGCTGTAGATAATTGTAACTGTTGAAGTGATACCCCGGCCCCATGTGCAAAAATGGAGAAATGGGCTGTAGATGTATGGATGGATGCATGTTGCCATCACTGAAGGCATTGTCAATATTCTGACTTATAGCAGAAATCACAGATCAGAACTGGAGGCACAAGTCTACTAATTATTTTCACTGACTCACATATCTTAGTTAATGTCTGACTGAGCATTGATAATGTTCCTCATCAGCCTGTAGGGATTAATATTGTGGAATAAATAGAAGTCAGAATCACATTTATCATTAGCAGCACAATCTTCATTCATTTGGTTCTGGCATATCTGTTGTTGAAATGCTCATTTTCAGGGTAAGTTAAACAATTCAGTAATCTCAGTCATCATTAAACTTAATGTCCTACTATCATTCATTATAAAACTTTTACAACTTTTTTTTCTTAGTCAAGAACTCCCAAAATGTACTGGGTGGACAGACACTCATACTCGGCAAGGTGCTACCATTGACAAAGCATAGGTAATATTTATTTATTTATTTATTTATTTGCATTTGTTTACCAGCTGGGCCAGAAGTGCCCATTTTTAGTGGAGTCCCGGGGAGACAAGCTCCGCATATAAGACATTTCACATACAATACGGAATTTACATTAATAAAGACATTGTGTACATATTTTTGGCAGCTTATACAATTGGTGAAAACAAAACAGTACATAAGTAATCATTCTCAAATAAAAGATATACAAGCAATACAGAGTGTTTACATGAGAACATTTCATATGGGTAGTTTTCAGCTAGCAAAATTTATATAGGACACTTCATGCAGTGGGTGCAAAGCAGATATAGGAATTAATTAGAGACTAGGTACTTAAACTTTTTACATGCTTAGGAGGTGTAATAGCTGAGCGATAGGCTGTATAAGTCCTGTTGCAGGGATCAGCAAAGTTGGTGGATATTGTTGCAGATATGAGTGGTGGTATATTAAGGTAGTCTGCGAGAGTATCTGAATATCTCGCCTGGTTCAGTGGTAGGTCTATAAGGCTTAGGAAGAGAAGGAAGTAGACAGGAGGTATCAATGGTAGGACAATTAGGGTTAGTAGAAGAGGGAAGTGGACAGGATGGAGAGGCGGAGTAAGTAAAAAGACAGGTGGATGTGAAAGGAGGATACCAGACTAGTAGAGTGGGGGGTGAGAATAGTTGTGATAGTTGAAGTTAGGTTATATGAGATGTGGTGTTAGCACAAGTGCACAGCCAAGATGAGGAGAGGTGTTGTTTCAGAAAATTACTGGAAGATGGTTACTGAGTGGGTGGATCTAAGTGTTGGGGGGAGGGAGTTCCAAAGTTTTGCAATGGTAAAGGAGTAAAGCATCTGGCCAGCTGAAATTTCTGGGTTTTTCTACATTTACAAGCAGTTGGTTGTTGGATTGGAATGGTCTGTTAGGGTGGTATAAAGTAAATACAGAAGACAGAGCAGGGCACATGGGTGGATTATGAATGAGTTTGTGAGCTGTAGTTAGTTGATAAAGGTGAGATAGTTGCAGAGTTCAAGCCATTTTGGGTTACATAATGATAATCAGCAGTGGGATGAGTAGGAGGCAATAGTTACTAACGTAGCTATTTTGTTGTAGCATGAGTCTAGTTAGGACTTTAGAGAGGACTGAATGCTGGTGAGGAGGGGGGCACTGTATAAAAGAGAGGCTTTTGATGTGTCTTTTTACATTGGACTGGATGTGCAGGTCGAATGTAAGGTTTTCGTCTATGATGACACCTAGGAGTTTTGTGCTAGATACATTGTCGATTATGGTACCATTTAAGGATTGAATGGTGAAGTTGTCTTTTTGTAGGGGTGTGGACTTTTGGGGGGGGGCAAAGATTACTAGTTTGGTTTCACTGGGGTTCAGGGCAAGATGATTATTAGACATCCAAATTTCAGTGGAGGTTAGGGCGTTTTGGGTGAGTTGGTGTAGTTCTGAGAAATTGTTTGCAGTGCAGATGATAGTGGAGTGTGGTGTGAAAATTATTGATAAATATGCTAAACAGAAGTGGGCCTAAAATGGAGCCTTGAAGAACACCAGTGGTGATGTTTAGGAAAGGGGAGTAAGAGTTCTGCCATTTAGTTGATTGTTGCCTGTTAGTCAGGTAATTAGTGAACCAGTTTAGAGTTTGAGGTGAGGTACCTATGTTAGGGAGTTTTGTTAGAAGGAGACAGTGTAATTTAGTATCAAAAGCTTTAGAAATATCAATAAATAGTGAAGATGCAATTTTACCAGTGTCATGGGCTCAGTTGACAGTGTCCATGAAGGATATGAGGACAGTGGTGGTATTATGTCCTGGCCTAAATCGGTGTTGGGTGGGGGAGAGGATGTAGTTGTGAGTCAGATGGTGAAGAAGTTGAGAATGAATGCATTTTTCCAGAATCATAGAGATGGGTGATAGTACAGCAATGGGACGGAGGTTGGTGGTGTCTATGTTGGGGACCCCCTTGTGTAGGGGGAGGATATAAGCTTTTTTCCAGATGATGGGCATATAGGATTTTTGGATAGATCTGTTGAGAAGTATGCTGATAGGGTAAGTGATTGCGTTGGCTGAGATTTGCAGATATTTGGTGAGTATATTGTCAGGGGCATTTGTGCATGGTTTGGGTTTTAGAAGCAATTCTTTAATAGTTGAGGGGGGTATAGGTGACAGAGTAAAGTTGGGAATAGGGGGTGTACTGGTGTTAGCTGTGGAGAGGTCTGTGGTGGACAAGTTGATCTTGGGAAAGGTAGTGGTTAGATTGGCTATAGTATCTATGAAATAGGAGTTGAAGGTTGCAGCAATTTCAATGGGTGTTTTATTTGGGTCTGGACAGGGAATAATACTAGAGTCTGGGTTTAATAAAGAGTTGAGAGAGCTCCAGAATTTCTTTGGGTTTTGCTTGTATTGATTTTGTAATGTAAGGTAGTGTTCTTTTTTGTTTTGTAGTACTAGGTGCTCAACCTGGTTTTGGAGATTGTCAAATAAATTGTTAAAATCAGACTGTAAAAATCATTAGGTTTTTCAAAATGACAGTCAATAACACAGGAAGCTCAAGTTCAAAACGTTTTACTAGTGTACACCAGCAGGCAAAAAACTATACAAAACAAGTATAGAGTTTTGACTGGCTCTATACAGGAAGTAACTTCGTTTATATAGCATTTACAATCAGCTTTTGCCCACCTTACTGACGTGGTCAGTCACAGGGCATTTACATCACTATAGTCCACAATATTCCATTCATAAGAAGGTGCTGAGGTAATGCTTTTTAAAAGTTTTCCCATGAGAATAACACAGCCTTGCAAGGCACCTGGTCAATTACAATGTCTTTCTGTAAATCTTGCTCTTTCAAGGTTCCAGGCCTGTTCGAATACAATAGGCAGTTCATTTCTTAATACGTTCCTTTGTCTCTCTGGTAAGCAGCTGTACTCTATATTCGATAGAGCTCACAAGGCCATCCTCCTCAGTGGAAGGAAGAAAGATATACATGCATACATATTTATTTCTCTAACCCAGCAGATAATAATTGCTGAAAGACATAAGCCTGCTGAGCTGGCTACTGCCAGGGTCAGAGTTCAATCACACTGCAGCTAAGCTTCAAGCAATTACATGCAAGATCATTTCTACTGCCATATTGTTAAATAGAATTAAATGCATTACATATTATACTGTTTCTAAACTAGCACTACATATATGTTTAAGTACATATTTTTCTAACATTCTCCCTCCTTTTAATGCTTTTTATTCTATTCAGAAACATAAACAATATTATTTCATTTCCTAGTCTCTTCCTCTCTGGAACTTTCAACTAGGCAAGTCATTTGTTTTATATTTCAGAAAGAATTTCATTTGGTATTAACAGATTTAATTCCAGGTCTTGATACATAGTCTTGGTTACAGATACATCCACAAAGTCCCTAACTAATCTTTTCATACAAGGTATCCCGCAACAGACACATGCTCCCAATATGAGCAAAACAACACAAATGGCAATCAAGATATTCATTAGGATTGAACCCCACCCACCAAATAGATTCTAGAAAAAGTTCGTCAGTGGGTTTGGGCCTAGTTCCGCCATGGCTGATACCTGCTGTATTACCTCTAGGTGGTCGTTGATTTCGTGCTTGTTATCTGGTATGTACGCACAGCATTTTTCTTTGATAAGCGCGCACGTACCACCTCTCGCCGCTAGGGTGAAGTCAAGAGCCATTCGATTTTGTAGCACAACAGTTCTCATTGCATTCAGTTCATCAGTCACAAGTTCGAGAGCAGAAAAAGTCGCATTGCTCATTACTTCGAGAAGTTTTGACAACTTTCTCAGTTTCCAGATTGATTTGACTGCTCCATAGGCTGGGATTATTCCAGCCCAGGATATAACACTGTCACTCAAGTCCATATGAGTCAATTTTTCTTTATCTTTTACGGATGAATGATCTTTCCAACCAGCTTCGATCTTACCCACTGGATTAGTAGGTTTCTCGACTGAGTTCCCAGTTCTTCGAGCTATATCTCTTACATTTCGTATCTTACCCAGAGGCAATTCTGCAGTATGTCTTATGGCTGGAACCAGATAACCCAAAAAACAACTGCCGGACCAATTCTCAGGTAACCATTTATATGCTTTTTCCCACAAACAAAATAACAATTTTCTACTTTAGTACTGATGCGGGTTAACTCTGAATGAAACATTTTCCTGTCTATAACAGACAACTGTTTATACAATTCAGGATTTTTCTGCACATCTTTCAACGTTGTTTTCATTAAGCTTAAATACGAATCATAATTCGTGCTACAACTAGTACTCTGATCTTTGGTTTTTATATAACATTTGTAAGACACAGTTATGTTACAATTACTCCAACCAACTTGGTGTGTATCATTTTTATAAAAACAAACAATTCCTTTTTGTGTAACAGGTAAGTACAGTGCCACTTTGTCCTGTGATCTCACAGAACCTGTATCAAAAAGTAGATTTTCCCAAGTCTCATTTATCCCCAAGGGGACAGCAGACATCAAAAGTCCTCCATATGCTGTAGGTATGGCTGTACAAACCCAGTAATTTGAAATGTTCATAGTCTCTACATGCACACGCTTCATGGCTAGGTATGTGTTAACGTTTGGATGCCAATCTGTGGCCAGTTCAGCACGTTTCATTATTTTTATCTGTGTAGTTATTTGCAGGAAAAATCCCAGCAAAAGAAAAGTCACCACGAACATGGTTAATAAGTGTATGATCAGTAGGACAGTAAACCAATGTCTTTGGGGTTGTTTTGTACTTTTATACACTCTGCCCCTGGTCATTCTGTCTCTGTGGTATATCAGCTACAAAATGTTTATCAATCTGAAAATTCTTTACCGGCTTGCAATGTGTCAGGTGAACCCAGGATGACCTCTCCGCAACCTTTACTGCAGTAGGCGTTGCCAACAGTACCTGGTACGGACCTTCCCACTTTGGACTCGTCCAGTTTTTCTTCTTGATAACTTTCAACCACACCCAGGATCCTGGAGCTAGTACTGCGTCCGGCTTTGTTTGTTCTTTATCTGAAAAAGTGTTTAACTGCAAAACAGTCTTATTGGTTAACAATCTTTTCATATAACTGGCTAATGAGCCATCGACCTCCAGCTCTGCAGGCATGAGAGCTTTCCACTGTGGCACATAATATGCCCTTCCAAATACTACTTCAAAGGGGGTCAAACCCTTTACATTTGGAACTGTTCTCATGCTCAGCAATGCTAAAGGTAAACAGCAAATCCAATTCTTCTGAGTCTCACTCATCAACTTCCTTAACTTATTTTTCAAAATCCCATTGTACCTCTCCACCAGTCCTGCTGAATGTGGGTGGTAAGCAATGATTCTTCAAGGAAATCCCAAGAATCTCCCAAGTTGCTGAATTGTCTGGTTGACAAAATGTGTTCCATTGTCACTATAGATTCTTTCCGGTATGCCAAATCTAGGAATTATTTCCTTTACTAGGCCTTTGCCACTGTTGCTGCATCCGATTCCTGGTTGGAAAAGCTTCTACCCATTTTGAAAACATATCTATGATCACTAAACAGTATTTCTTTCCTTCACATTTATTCAGCTCTATAAAGTCCATACAAATAGTATGGAACGGATATGGTGGTGTAGGAAACTCCTCGCTCGGTTTGAATGCTCCCTGTGCATGATGTTTACTGCAAATATGACACGCTGCACAAAATTTTTGTGTGTAGTTTGTAAATCCGTATGTTTGGAATATTCTGTTAACTAACTGTACCATCCCCCCTGTTGAGACATGGCTTTGCCCATGGCTCAACAAAGCCGCATATTTAAATAAATTAGACGGTAATATTGGCTTTTTTTTTTGGAGATGTACAGTCCGTCTTTAAGGATTGCTCCTCGTCTTACCCACTTTTGTTTTTTTGCTTTTGTAGTTAATGTTTGCATTGTCTTTAACATTTTTAAATCTAAAGTCTCAGAGGGTTGTAATTTTTTACTCAAAAAGAAAGGTTCTGAGTCTGAGGCTGCTTGTTTTGCAGCTGCATTAGCTCGTGCATTACCTTTTGAAATTTTATTTTGTTGCTTTGTATGAGCTGCACATTTACAAATAGCTACTTTAGTAGGTAACTGAATGGAATCTAATAAATTTAAGATTAATTGCGCATGATTAATCGGTTTACCAGTGGATGTTATTATTTTCCTATTTTTTTACTGCTGCGCAAAAACATGCACTGTGGAGAAAGCATACTGACTATTAGTATATATGTTTACACATCTGTCTTTTGCTAGAGTGCAAGCTCGTGTTAAAGCTATTCATTTTGCTGCTTGAGCAGACAAGTTATGCTGCAGGGGTTGGGCTTTTACAATCTCAACATCAGTAACTACTGCATAACCTACTAGATTTTTTTTTGTAGGACCCCTTTTTGCATGATTTGTCTACATAAAATGTCACCTTTGCATCATTTAAGGGTATATCAGTAAGATCCTGTCTGGGTAAAGTTATTTGCTCTATTTCCTGTAGGCAACTGTGTGGTGTGCCAACCACAGGAGTCGGAAGTAACGTTGATGGATTTAATGTTGTACAATGTTTAATTACCATATGAGGTTGACTCAGCAGTATGGTCATACAATAAAGATGTCTAGCAGGGGACAAGAATGCAATTTTTTTTTGCAGCAAAATTATCGCAACTGCATGAGGCACTCTCAAAGTGAGAGGGTGGAATAATACCATTGAGGCTGAAGCCTGTACTGCCATGGCAGCTGCAACAACTGCCTGTACACAATGTGGCAACGACCGTGCCACTGGGTCCAACTGCGATGAATAGTAAGCTATGGGGCGTTGCTTACTTACATGCTGTTGCATCAAGACTGACGTCATATATCCCTGCTTACAATTTACAGTCTGAAAAAATTTCTTATGATAATTTGGGAGTCCTAAAACTGATGATGACGCTATTAATCGTTTTAGCCTGCAGAAAGCTGCTTTTGCTACTGGAGTCCAATGCAGTATATCTTGTGCTGCCATAGGTGTTTTAAATATTAAATCAGCCAATGGAGCCGATTCCAAAGCATAGTTTGGTATTCAGCTTTGACAAAAGTTAGTCGTCCCCAAGAAGGACATCATTTCCTTCTTGGTAGTTGGTTTGGGTGCTTGTAAAATTGCTGTCTTTTTATCTTTATCTAATGTTTTACCTTTTTTGGATATCACATATTTTAGGTATTTGACCTGTGTTTTTTAAAGTTGCAATTTATGCTTGTTTACTTTATGTCCCTGTTTTGCTAAAAATTTTAATAATGCTATTGTATCCTCCCTACATTGCTGCTGGGTAGGGGCCGCAAGCAGGATGTCATCTACATAAAGTAGAACTTGACTGCCTCCGGGTGGAGTAAACCCCTCCAGGTTGCTAGCCATTTTTTGTGCAAATATTGTTGGACTTTTACAGTATTTTTGCGGTAGCCGAGTATAGGTGTATTTGTTACCCTGAAATGTAAAAGCAAACCAATACTGACTATCTGGATGTATAGGTATTGAAAAGAAAGCATTGCTTATATTTACCACGGTAAAATACTTTTGTTGTGGCTTTAAATTATTTAATAAAGTGTGTGGGTCTGGCACCGTAGGTGCCCTAGGTATTATTGCATTATTTACAGCTTGTAAATTTTGTACCATCCGCCATTTTTGGTTTGCTTTTTTAACAGGAAATAGAGGGGTATTACATGGTGAATCTAAAGACTCTACCAGTATTTCTTTTTTAAGTAATGCCGCTATTATAGGCTTGATTCCCTGCTCTGCATCCTTTTTCAAAGGATATTGGGTTTTTTTGCGGTTTAAATGCTGACTTTGGTGTGATGGTTACTGGACCTGCTGTCTGAATAAGCCCTACATCTGATTTTTCTGTTGACCAAAGAGTTCTTGGTATATTACACAAGGCTTTTTTTTTTTTTTTTTTAACAGGAACGCCAATCAGCTGCTCTCACTCTGCTGTAAGTGTACAGCTGGACGTGCTTGCATTAGCCAATTTAATCTTTGCTTTTGTATTTTTTGTTTTGACAATTTTAAGTCGGTTTGCCTTTTTTATCTTGTTACTTTTTTACCTAGGTTTACCCATCTGACATTTTTATGTTTGGTCAAACTGACATGCGGTAGCCAGTTGGACTTATATAATTTTATGAATTTTTGAGGTAATGAACAACTCACCACACTATTACCCTCAGTATCCCAGTACAAGGTTTGTAACACTAGTCTATTGGCAGGATTTTTGAACAATTTTTTTTTATATTTTTTATTAGGCCCTGGTGTGCTACAATAGTACAGAGTACAATGTAACAAATGCTGCTGATTAATGTGAAGGGAGGGTACCTTACTGATGGCTACGTTCATCAGTTTTTTGGTTACTGCCCTTGGACCAGTCGTGACTAGGTCCTGGCTGTACCAATAATAGGTTTTACCCTCCGATCACACCACAAAAGTATCCATTTGCCTTTGTGCCTCCATACCCTTCATGGTAGGAACTACTGCTATGCCAAAGAGCTGCATAAGATCTCTCCCCAGTAAATTTACTGGACATTTTGCAGAAAGTACTATTTTACTTTTCTGGGTCATACCTGAAACAGGGTCAGTTATTGCTATATCATGGGAAAGTGGTTCCCTGTATAGCTGCCCGTTTGCTGCTTTCACTAATATGTAGTCAGGTGATTCAGAGTGTTCCGGTAACTTTGAAGGGTGTATCAAAGTTCGTGATGCTCCTGAATCACACAAAAATCTCACTTCCCTCCCCTCCACCAGAAGTGTAACTTCCGGTTTTGTGTCCGCCAAATAGAGCTCCAAGCTCAACAAGGCTAAATCTAACACTTCGCTTTCCTCATTTTCTACATCTGTTTGCACTTTCTTTATTTCTTCTACTGTATTTATATTTTCTTCCTGCCCATTAGTCTCTCCTGATGACTGCTGAACATTGTGACTGTCATATAGTCAATCCTCATCACTTCTATCCTTCCCTTCCATAGACAGTTTTTTATTCAACTTGCAATCCCTTGCTAAATGTCCCCTCTTCCCGCACTTAAAGCACTCACCTTTTCTCTTTCTTTCCTCAAAAACCTCTGAGTCTCTGTCAGAGCGTTTATTGCCCTGAGTGTTTCTCTTACCCTTTTTACGCGACTGTACTACAAAGACTTCTGCTCCGTCTTCAGCTGTGAAGACCTGCCTTCTTTTCTTTTACTGTTAAAATGTCTTTCAGCATGCCTAGCATACTCCAGTAAGGCTTGTAGCCTACTGCTCGATGATCTATCATATGCTTCAGAATAAAGCTACTGATAGGGCAATGCAACCTTTCAAGAATGCATTTTTCAATTGTTGTTCATATGAACTATCATTTTCTGATTTTCAGGAATAGGCATACCACTATGGTTATTGAAACATTCTAATAATCTACCATAGTATCCATCTACAGTTTCATTACCTTGTTGTATGCACTGATTAATACAGGTCCAATCTGCTCTAGGTTTCCATTTTTCAGTAATTCGTCCGTAAGACCCTTCAACCTAGTGTCTAATTCTAAGGCCACTATGTAGGACTGGTTTAAGTTGCCTCACGAGCACTCCAGACGCCACAAACCATGTGCCAGTCTGGACCTATAATTTGTCTAATCACCTTCTCTACCTCTTCCCCATTTAAGTGGTAACTCAATCGCATACCTTGTAAATCTTGTATAAACTTTTCATGATTAATTTTGGATGGGGAATTCCCTCTGTAGCTTTCCGGATATCTTCCGGTGTCCATGGTCTATACACTAAGAGAGTTGGGTCCTGGCCTTCCTGTCCTGCCTGAGGGTTCGGTACTTCAATTAATGGACAGATTTCCTCACTCTCTCCTAGTGAATCTCTTCTTAGTTGAGTGTCCCTAAGTGTTTTACGTGTTTGGGATCTAGTTTCAATAGGTTCTCTTACAAATGGTTGTTTTAATACCCCTGTTGCCTCAGGATAACGTGGGGGGGGCCAGCCTGCCCTCCCGCTTCATATCCTGGATAAGGTAACGGAGGGGGTGGAGGGGGAGGGGCCGTCGCTACTACTGTATTATTATCTTCTTTATCTAAGAATAATGCTTTCGCATTTTTAGTCTTCTGTTCCCTCCGGTTCACTTCCTCAATCCACCTATGTGCTTGAGGAATACCCAACTGTCGCTGTTTTTTTGCCTGACCTTCTGTGTCAGATTTTAACTGTTTTAAAAGTTTCACTAACGAAATTTTGTCTAATTTACCATCAAATTCATATTTATTAACCCATTTTGCAAAATATCTCACATTATCTGCTCTCTGCAATTGCATATACTTCGCATCATCCGTCAAAGGCGGATCTCGCGATCTCTTAGTGCACTGATTTTCCATGTCTTAAAAAGACTGTTACGTAACCCTTCTCTCGTACCACGTGGTATCTTCTTCCCTGTATCCACAGTAGTGTCTAGAATGACTGTTTACTTTGCTCTGTTTTTTTTCCCCTGATCTATGACCAAATATACAGTACTTCAATTCGTTCTCGACCTGCTATCACAAATCTTAACAACAGTACACTGTAACCTGGTCCCTGATCTAAAACAAAGACAAAGAGGGAAACTCTCCTTACCTGAGCCTCCCGTTTAGGACTGCACGTTTGCTTCTTGGGATCCAGTTTTCCGCTTTTCAGCCACAGATCAGAAAGTGGACAGCCTCTTTACACACAACAATTCAGTCGGAGGTCTTTTCACTCAAGAAGAACCATTTTGGCAACTTCTCCTGCGCAGATTTATTACCACCCATGCACTCTGACCTGTAGCTTACCAAGGGAATTCCGGTCCGAAGGACCAAAATGTCAAATAAATTGTTAAAATCAGACTGTAAAAATCATTAGGTTTTTCAAAATGACAGTCAATAACACAGGAAGCTCAAGTTCAAAACGTTTTACTAGTGTACACCAGGAGGCAAAAAACTATACAAAACAAGTATAGAGTTTTGACTGGCTCTATACAGGAAGTAACTTTGTTTATATAGCATTTACAATCAGCTTTTGCCCACCTTGCTGACGTGGTCAGTCACAGGGCATTTACATCACTATAGTCCACAATATTCCATTCATAAGAAGGTGCTGAGGTAATGCTTTTTAAAAGTTTTCCCATGAGAATAACACAGCCTTGCAAGGCACCTGGTCAATTACAATGTCTTTCTGTAAATGTTGCTCTTTCAAGGTTCCAGGCCTGTTTGAATACAATAGTCAGCTCATTTCTTAATACGTTCCTTTGTCTCTCTGGTAAGCAGCTGTACTCTATCTTCGATAGAGCTCACAAGGCCATCCTCCTCAGTGGAAGGAAGAAAGATATACATGCATACATATTTATTTCTCTCTAACCCAGCAGATAATAATTGCTGAAAGACATAAGCCTGCTGAGCTGGCTACTGCCAGGGTCAGAGTTCAATCACACTGCAGTTAAGCTTCAAGCAATTACATGCAAGATCATTTCTACTGCCATATTGTTAAATAGAATTAAATGCATTACATATTATTCTGTTTCTAAACTAGCACTACATATATGTTTAAGTACATATTTTTCTAACAGAGATGTTTGTATTGGCCAAGGTCAGATGGGTTTTTGTTTTTTTGCCAGATTTTCTGTGATTTGTCCCTGCATTTCATTAAAATCCTTAGTTGATCTTGTTAGCCAACTGGCATAATTGGTCTTTACTCTCTTTTGTCTAAGGGTAGCGAGACTGTTTAGTATGCTGAGGAAGGTCGAGTTGAAGAAGTCAACTGCCTCATCCAGGGGAAGTGATTTTATTGCATCCCAGTTGATGCTAAGCAACTTTGGTTAAAGCTAGAGGGACAGAACTGGGATTCATCTCTGGTAACCTTGTACTGATGTTTATTAATTGTTGTGGTACATACACATTGTATAAAGACCGGTAAGTGCTCACTTATACTATTGCAGAGTGTACCACTTATTTAGGTCAGACAATAAAATCCAGTCTAGGATTAAGCCATTAGTATTAATTTTATTAGGCCTAGTTATGGTGTTAACTAGCTGGGTGAACTTATATAGATTGGTATTGCAGTTAGAGTGGTGGGGATATGCCTAGCCAGTTGATATGCACATCTCTCAGTATGATAGTCTAATTTTTTTTTATTTTAGTAGATGCCCAGGCAAGGATTTCTTCAAGAATTGGGATACTATTGCCTAGAGGAATGTAAATGACTATCACACAGAGTTTTTTGCAATTATTCATTTTAAGGAAAGAAACTAGAAGTTCGGCTGTGGAAAACTGTGGGATGGGGTTTTCATATGGGACAATAGTGAAAGACATGACGTATATAAGAGAGATGCCTCCACCATTTTTTCAGCGTCTGTCAGCCCTAAGATAGGCAAAATGTGGAGGAAATAATTCTGTGTCCTTAATATAGGGTTTTAGCCATGTTTCAGTTGCAGCAATAATATTGGGTTTGTTGTGGGCTATCCATGCATGGAAGTCAGGTATTTTATTTCTGATGCTTTGTAAGTTAATTGTAGTGAAGTTTATTGATTTATGGGAGTTGGGGGGTTGCAGAGGAGAGGAGATGGGACCTGGGTTGGGATGTATGTCCCTGCATAGCGATAGGTTTGTTACAGGGTATGGGAGAGTAGTGTATTCTAGTTTCCATTTTAATTTGATTGGATAATTTAGAGAGAAAATATTATTGTTGTGGTGATGGTGGGGAGAATTTTTACTCTGGTACATAAAAAATATGCTTGTGTTGTAAAGACTGGCTGAAATTTATGAGAAGGAAGTGGTGTGTTCAGACTGTATTAGGAGAGAGGATAATGGGCAGTGGGAGGAAGAGGTAGAAGAATGATGTAGAGAGGTTAGATGTAGTAGGATATTGAAAGAGAGTGATAAGGTAAGTAAGAGTAGTGATAGTAGAAATGTACATTGTAGTATGGGATGTGGGTGACTAAAGGAGTGAGAATTAGTGTGCAATAGTAAGATGTGGTGGTGGAAAAGAGGTTGTACTGATGGGGTAATGATGAGGTGAGTTAAGATGTTGGGTGTGTGTGGGTTTGGTTGGAGGTGTGGCTAATGTAATGTGAGGGGAAGTAAAGAGGTATGGCTAGTGGTGTAATGAGAGGGGGATTGAAGAGGATAATTGTGTGGTGGGGTAGGGGGAGGAGCTAGAGCAAGTATAAACATAATTGATGTGGAGGTGGGTGGGAATGGGGGTAGGGCAGTGGAGTGGAGTGAGCCTGAGCACAGCAAGGGTGAATGGAGCTCAAGGGAGGAATAAGTAAACTCTCAAGAGGAAGAGTGAGGGAATAGACAAGACTGACAGGGCTGGGAAGCTTACAATAAGATTATGTTTGGAGACCCAGAGAGGGGGGGGGCTAAGAGCCAGGGCATGGAGAAAGTTGTGAGAAAACAGGTTTGACAGGGCTAGGAAACTTGCAATAGAATTATGCTAGAAGAACAAGAAAATGGAGGAGGCTATGAACCAGGACTTGGAGAAAGCTGTGAAATGAGAAAAACAATCAATCAGCTAACCTAGGTGAGTACTTAAAAGTGTCTCTTAATCTGTGCGAACTCAAAAGCAGATTTAGTAGAGCATCAGGGAAGTAGAATATAAAATACATGCAAAGCTTTGGGAAACTATATATATTTGTTACAATAAATGGGAGAATAAAATATAAGAATATAAAATAAATGTAATATATAAGATAAATAAAATAGAATAGTATAAAATAAATGCAAAGCTTTGAAAAAATGTGTATATTTGTTACAATAAATGGGAGGAAAAAGAGGGGTCCAGTAGTGTGCACAGCAGAGAATTAGTAGGAATATCACAGAGAAAAGATTATAATAGACCTACACTGCTCACAGTCTGTTGATAAAAGTAGGACTTGCAGTAGATTTTACTGGTTTGTATGGGGTTCTGTTCTCTGTGTTCTTGTATGCAGGCAGGTGCTTCAGGTTTTTTTTTGTTTTGTTAGCACTTGTGTAATACTTAGATAATCAAACACAAGGCTAAATGAGAAGCTGTGTTGAAATACACTGTATGTAATATAGATTCAACAGAGAGAGAGAGAAAAACAAGGTCCTTTCTTGCCTGTTACCTTTCTAATATTTGTTAAATGTTAAACAGTTCTCACTCCAGATGACTGGATTACTGACACTGCAAAGCAGCATAAAGAGGGTGGTTCACTTCTAAGTATGTCATCCCTTGGAAGAGACATTAACTTGAGACCCCATCTACCTGAGTTTGTGTAGCTCAGGTGGATGTAAAAGATCCCACAGCACCTAAAGAAAAGAGTACAGTTGCTTTATATATATATATATATATATATATATATATATATATATATATATATATATATATCTTAATATGTCATGCCCCTCCCATTCTATTTATATTTCTGCAGTATTTACAAACATTTATCTTTACAGTATTTACAATATTTACAATATTTTACCTCAATCTGACAAACTTTAACATCTGTCATTCTGTCCCCATCCTTTCTTCCACAACCATTTTTATTTCAACTAATACATCTTTATCATTCTTATTTTTATTATACAGCAATTCATTACATCTTACCAGGGTAAGTAACCTGTTGGCCATGAAGGTGAATGTTGCCCTTTTCCTAACTGTAGTGTGATCTCAGAGTTAGTATATTTAGTTGGGGGGGGGCATAGCCCCCCACCTTGGTGCATTTAGAATGGTGTAGTTTAGGTTATATGTGTTGTTGACTGAGTGATTACTTACCCTGGGAATATCATCATTGATCCAGTCTGTTGATGAACTGGGTTTTTGTTTTTTCATCTCAGTGATGTGTTCTTCTCAGGTTTTGACATTCTGAAGTAAATCCATATATATATATATATATATATATATATATATATATATATATATATATATACTGTATGTGTAGCTATATATATGTATATATATATATATATATATATATATATATATATATATATATATATATATATATATATATATATATATATATATGTAGATATATATATAGTTTGCCAACAAAATTTCAAAGGCTTATTCTCGAATAGTGTGTGGCCACAAGTACATATTCAAAGTTTCCCAATGCCAAACTAGAATAATATGAAATCATAATAATGAAAGTAAAGCTTGATTCGTTATTGTGAGTTCAGCACTGTGAATGGAGATTGTGGTACAGTAAGGATCGGGGAATTTACCCTTTTCCTCACTGTAATGTGATCTTGGAGTTGGTATATATAATTTGCAGGGGATGTGGGGGTGCAGGGGGGTTTGCCCCTCCTCTAAAACGTAAACAGACATGCAGATTTTCAAAATTGGAAGTCTGGTATGTTGAATGTTGATCATCGTGTTTCTGACATTTGACATTTAGGCTAGATGTTTTTGTTTTCGACATTGTAGTTTGATCTTTTGCTTCAAAAATGTTTTGCCTTCGACATTTTGATGGTAAACCTATAGATAAATCTATATCTATATCTATATCTATATATATATATATATATATATATATATATATATATATATATATATATATATATTTATATATGTATGTATGCATTTAACAGATATACCTTCTTATGATAACAAGAAAGTTTTCCACAAACTAACTTGTTTCATCCAGGATTTTTTCCATTGCACCCCTACTTTTGCCAAATCTGATTCCTAATATATTCAGTTAATTTCTAATAAAATATATTATATTCCATTTACCTTTTTATTTCACAAAATCACTTACTTTTGACCTATTTAACCTTAATCCAGCTTTGTTTAACCCCCTTTCCATCCTTCTCACAGTTTACATAATCTATACTACATTTTTGTTACAATAGCTAAATCATCTGTATGTGAAAGATATGCAGGCATTATTAAACCTTTTTCCACATCCCATCCTGTTTCTTCCATTTTACCAGTATATTTGTATTATTTCATTAATTACTAGCACAAATAAACACATACTCATTAGACACCCTTGTTTCATCCCTTTTTCAATTTTTATTTTCTTTCCTAACCAAGCATTAACATAATCTTCAACCAAGAATTTCATAACACTTTTTAATATATTTGCAATTGTTTGTCAAAGCCATAGTCCTCTAAAATATCCCACTACCATTTATTTCAAAATAATGACCATTTCTTTTTGCATTATTTTCATAAATATTTTATAATCAGTTTTCCCTACTGTGATCAGCCTCCAGTTCTTTTTTGCCATCTTTCTTCCATACAAGTGTAATCGACCCAGCATATATCTTGTCATCTTCTCTCCCTTCCTCTAACCATTCTTATTTATTTTTCACTTACAGTCCTCCCTTTATAATATCCATAACTTAACCCATCTAGGCTTGGTGCTGATTCTTCCTTCATGTCTTTTATAACATCTTCCATTTCTTTCATGTCAATTATTTCTTCTAACTTACATTTTGCTTTATCTGAACATTTCTTTACTTTTCATCCTTCTCTTTCAACTCCTTCCTTTGCTTATATTGTTTCGACCAAATGTTCTTTCTCTGTAATTTCTTCCTTCTTACATTTTACTACCCCAATCTCATCTAACATTCCATCCATCTTATCTTCCCTTCTTTTTTCCTTCTTTTCTAAAAAGAGTGAAACTTTCCTCCTTTCCATTGAAACGTATCTCTGTCTAAACAACTTTTTAAAATTGTTTTTCTTTATTTCACATATTCTGCTATTTCCTACTGCAGTCATTTTACAAAATGTTCAACATGCCTTCATATTATACTTTTTCTTAATCCTTATCTCTCCTTCCTTTATATTTCTCTTTAAACACTGACCACCATGATGTCCAGTTTTTACAAAATACTCTCATTGTCATATGTTTTTTCCATGATGTACAACCTTCCCCGTTCATTTCTTTCTCTTTACTTGTAGTTCCGTTAACCATTTTATTCCTTTTCCATTATTTAATTATTTCTTTATTATGGGTTTATATCACATAATCGAAATCCCAAAATATCGAACACCATAAGCTTGAACTTGGAATTTCGAAATGTGATATAATCGAAAGCTCAGAACAGCAATTTTTTTCCCAGGGAAAACATTCATTGTTCCACACACAACAAAAGCACACCAAAAAAGTAATCCACACATACACACTTAAAATCCTACTTCTAACCCTACACTAAACCATACATACACTACTATCTATCCACTTACCTTAACCCAAACCCAAACCCTAAGGTCCATAACTATCACACACTCACCTTACCTGCTCCCTAACCCTAAGGTCCGTAACTATCGCACACTCACCTTACCCGCTCCCTAAACCTAAGGTCCCTAACTATCGCACACTCACATTACCTGCTCCCTAACCCTAAGGTCCCTAACTATCACACACTCACCTTACCCGCTCCCTAACCCTAAGGTCCCTAACTATCACACACTCACCTTACCAGCTCCCTAACCCTAAGGTCCCTATCACATACTCACCTTACCTGCTCCCTAACCCTAAGGTCTCTTACTATCCCACACTCACCTTAACCTGGTCCATTCGCACACTTACCTTAACCCGGTCCATAACCTTTGCACCACAGTGGAGAAAATAGCGAAGCGGCAGAAATAGCCCACCAAATTCGTTCCCTAGGAAAGAAGTCGATGTTCTGCAGCTTCGCTATTTTCAGCGTTCACTGTTGTGGGTTCGATATTATAACATTCAGCGTTTTACTACTTTGATGTTATGATATAAACCCTTTAGGGTTTATATCACATAATCGAAATCCCAAAATATCGAACACCATAAGCTCAAACTTGGAATTTCGAAATGTGATATAATCAAAAGCTCAGAACAGCAAATTTTTTCCCAGGGAAAAAAATTTGCTGTTCTGAGAAACACACACACAACACAAGCACATCAAAAAAAGTAATCCACACATATACACTTAAAATCCTACTTCTAACCCTTCACTAAACCGTACATACACTACTATCTATCTAGCCACTTACCTTAACCCAAACCCTAACCCTAAGGTCCATAACTTTTGCACGCTTACCTTTACCTGCTCCCTAACCCTAAGGTCCATAACTATCGCACACTCACCTTACCTGCTCCATAACCCTAAGGTCCCTAACTATCGCACACTCACATTACCCGCTCTCTAACCCTAAGGTCCCTAACTATCGCACACGCACCTTACCCGCTCCCTAACCCTAAGGTCCCTATCACATACTCACCTTACCTGCTCCCTAACCCTAAGGTCTCTTACTATCCCACACTCACCTTAACCTGGTCCATTCGCACACTTACCTTAACCCGGTCCATAACCTTCACACCACAGTGGAGAAAATAGCGAAGCGGCAGAAATAGCCCACCAAATTCGTTCCCTAGGAAAGAAGTCGATGTTCTACAGCTTCGCTATTTTCAGCGTTCGCTGTTGTGGGTTCGATATTATAACATTCAGCGTTTTACTACTTCGATGTTATGATATAAACCCTTTAGGGTTTATATCACATAATTGAAATCCCAAAATATCGAACACCATAAGCTCAAACTTGGAATTTCGAAATGTGATATAATCAAAAGCTCAGAACAGCAAATTTTTTCCCAGGGAAAAAAAATTGCTGTTCCGAGAAACACACATCCCAAAATATCGAACACCATAAGCTCAAACTTGGAATTTCGAAATGTGATATAATCAAAAGCTCAGAACAGCAAATTTTTTCCCAGGGAAAAAAATTTGCTGTTCCGAGAAACACACACACAACACAAGCACATCAAAAAAAGTAATCCACACATATACACTTAAAATCCTACTTCTAACCCTTCACTAAACCGTACATACACTACTATCTATCTAGCCACTTACCTTAACCCAAACCCTAACCCTAAGGTCCGTAACTTTTGCACGCTTACCTTTACCTGCTCCCTAACCCTAAGGTCCATAACTATCGCACACTCACCTTACCTGCTCCATAACCCTAAGGTCCCTAACTATCGCACACTCACATTATAAGGTCCCTAACTATCGCACACTCACCTTACCTGCTCCCTAACCCTAAGGTCCCTAACTATCGCACATGCACCTTACCCGCTCCCTAACCCTAAGGTCCCTAACTATCACACACTCACCTTACCCACTCACCTTAACCTGGTCCGTTTGCACACTTACCTTAACCCAGTCCGTAACCTTCGCACCACAGTGGAGAAAATAGTGAAGCGGCAGAAACAGCCCACTGAATTCTTTCCCTAGGAAAGAAGTCGATGTTCTGCAGCTTCACTATTTTCAGCGTTCATTGTTTTGGATTCGATACTATAACATTTGAAGTTGTACTACTTCGTTGTTATAATATAAACCCTTTATTATCACATAACGTAGCCGATATTGTTCTATCTGAAAAATCACCTTCTACCACCACCTGCCACTTCCTTCATGTCACCTGAATGTATAATATAATCTACATCTATTTCAAAAATTCCCATTTTTGTACATCCACCCTCTACTTTTTCCTTTTTTCTCAAGTTTACACATTGCATCACTTGTTTCACCACCTTCACACCTTGTGGTATGTTTCATTTTTATTTTCTTACCATACAACTAAAGTCCCCAGTTATTACTAATAACATTTCCATTACTGCATATTTTTTTATATTTTTCATTTTTTCTTCTTTCTGACATATCTATATATGCATATATTACTATTAGCCTCAAACAATTTTAATTTTTCCTCAGGTCATGTATCATCACCCTTCCTGGTATCACAATTATTACATCTAATATTTTTACTTCACCTTCTCTTATTAACATCCCTAACCCAGAACACATTTTACATACTACTGACCATATAATCTTTTCCCTATACAGATTATTTTTTTTCTTGTTCTTGTTTACCACACCTTGTATCCAGCAAACAAAATAAAGCAATTTCTTTTTTTTTTGTTTTGCGCCATTCAACAACCATTAAATCTCTTACTTCATTTCCTGTACCGTTCACATTTAGCCCCAAAATATGTAACTCATAACTTCCCTTCTGTCATTTTTCCTTCTGTTCATATTTTTCTTTGTTTCCTTCTCTCCCCACCCTCCAATAGGTTTAAGTTCTTTCTGCCGTTGTTCTTCACCATCTTCCTCTTCTTCACTTCCTAACCCAACATACTTGTTTTCTGTTTGTATCTGAATCGCTTCTACCAGTAGTCTTCCTCTTGCAGTTATATTTCTTTCAGTTTCTTCCTCACTTACATCAGCCATTTCATTTTCTTCCTGAACACTGTTCTCTACATATTGTCTCTCCTCCCTCTTAATTTCTTTTTCGTGTCCCTGTTCTATTTCCAGCATAAGACAATCAAACCAAAAATGGACAGACTCATCACATGTCATACCAAATGAGCTCGAGTTCTAGCGGTTTTGTCTTGCTCCCCATATTGCTCCCATCTTCTTTTTGTACATACCTGAGTCAACTGTTTTTCACCCCAGCAATAAAAACAGCCTGCAGTTGGCTCCAACACATAACAGTTGCTCGTTTTGCATTAACGTTTGTATTATTTGGAATAGGCTGTAATTGTCCATGTCGCATACCCAGTGTAACCTACACCACACCCCGTCCATACATTTCTATCATGCATTTTCTTTATCTGATGAACTTTATCATATATTACAAGATAAAAAAAGCTCAAATTCCTCCATGTCTAAAGTTCTGAAACACACAGTTTTCTTTTTAACTGCAAGTGAAAGTTCTGAAAAATAAGGTATTTCCAAGGTGATATGTTATTTATTTTATCTATTTCACACATAATTTTTTATATAGGTTCATAGGTTCATAGAGTTGTACTAAGCCTAGCCAGTTATCCCTTGTGAGACTCAAACCTTGCACCTTGTGTTTGTAAGGCAAACACCTTAACCATTAGGCCACCCTCCCTATACTTGAAAAAAGTTTCAAAAGTTACTTCACAAAAAAACTTATGACCCCAACTCCATAACTGCTAGGACTTCATCTTGCTGTGATTCTCTCTCCAAACTTTCTCAAGCAGCAAAGTTTACCCTTCTGCCATCTATGAATTGTCCAAGCACTCGAGATAGCCCCCTGTCTCCACCTAGTGTTCAGAAAAGCATAGGGGTAGTTCCCTGAATATGCTGGTCAAATTGCCCCAAGACGTACAAATACCACACTGATTGAAATCAAATTATTTTTTATAAATGTGTCTATAGATAAAACAAAACGCAAGCATTGACAAAGCTAGGGCAGTCTGGGACAAAATATAAAATAAGGACCCAATATAAAATAAGTTAAAGTTTGAGTTAAAATACTACAAATCATAATGGCTATTGACATAAAGATAAATCAGCTTGAGGAAAAAAGAGTTTAGGGACCAGTTAAAGTTGCTAAAAGATATTACAATAGCCTAGCGGCTGACCATTTAATGACATTAAATGATATTAAACTCCCACAGTGACTGAGTCAGCCTATTTCAAAGCTATGGCAGCTGGCAAAAGCTCAAAAGAGAGATCTCCCAATACATCCTTGGAACTTCTAGCAGCCCCTGGGGGGTGGCACAGTAAATGGAAAGGACTAGTCATTATACAATAAACATCTCTTTCATATTGGAGGAAACCAAGTCATGTAGGGCTAAAAATGCAATCAACAAAACATTAAGCGCAATATAGTATGTAATATGTACCAACTGCTGAGTTTTTAAGAAAAGATTATTATGATAATGATGTGGGATGCTTATCAAAAATCTAGCTTCAGAATGGTGTATCCGTTGTAAGCATTACAGTTTAAGTCTTTGATTTGAAAAGCAATACAGAAGAACATCCGTGGCATAACCAAAGCAAAACAGGTGTGTCCTGTAAATAAAGCAGATATCTAGGCAGTAGGTTGCACCCTAACACATAAACATATCTGACCTCAATGTGAACCCTTTCTCAAAAAACTGTTCATATGGATACACATGTTGAATATGCTTAGATTGTCATTAATGGGTAGAATTCCAATTACCAAAATGGGTTTATGCCCCTATTGTTCTATGTGCTGGGACATCGTCCGTGTCTTTGTCCACATCCAATTATAGCTAGGATGTGTCAGCTGCTCTGTCATTTTGTATGGCTGAATGGGAAAAGCCAGGTACCTAAACAAGTGTCACAGGCACTGGCTTCAGTGGGAGAGTTGTGATATGTGGACAGGATTCAGTGGGAGGGTTGTGCTATGCGGACAGGCTTTAGTGGGAGGGTTGTGATATGTAGACGGGCTTCAGTTGGAGGGTTGTGATATGTGGACAGGTTTCAGTGGGAGGGTTGTGATATGTGGACAGGCTTCAGTGGGAAGGTTGTGATATGTGGACAGGCTTCAGTGGGAAGGGTGTGATATGTGGACTAAATACTCACCAGCTTTCAAACCAAAATTCATTGTGGCAGCAATTAGGTAACATGTACATGCCCCTTCAGGAAAATGCATGAGGGGATTCTACTGGGGAGTAGCAAAGTCTTGGCTTATAGTTGGCATTATAGGTTTATAGGTCCATAGGTGATTACTAGGCTAATGGCACAAGAGCCTTTACAAGCCTAGCCAATAATACCCAGGATATGACAATATTACATAATACCCAGGATATGACAATATTATATAATACCCAGGAAATTACAATATTATATAATACCCAGGATATGACAGTGTTATATAATAGATGAACATAGATCAGAAATCAATAGAAAAATTCAAACTAATGCCCTATATAGGCACATTATGGAAAAAACAACACATAGATTTAAATTTAGATGTATTGATATAGTAGATTTGGGTTTAAGGGGTGGTGACATAAACAATGCTTTAGAAATTAGGGAGCTACACTGGATAATAAGATTGCAAGCTGATGTGACCCCTGGCCTTAATAATGCCATCAGCATAAAACCTGTGTTAATGAAACGACAGTATGATAATTTATGATTAATATTTATAATTTTTGTACATACTCTCTCTTTTTTTAAATCAGTTTTATGATCTACATGGACATTAATGTGTTTTAAATGTAGAATATAATATTTAATATGTTTTAAAACAAAATAATTTCAAGCAAATTTTATTTATGTGATTTTAGTGGCTGGTATAAACATGTGACATTAAGTAGACCTCTATATAAATGTAGTTAAAGTATGTTTGTTATTGTGATATTTTCGTGTTTTATGAGTATTATATAATACCCAGGATATGACAATATTACATCTCAATTCTCCATTTATGGGATGGGGTACTATCAGGGTAGTGGGTCTTGGGGAGTTGGAGCCCTGTGTCATTTTGCAGATCGTGTGTCCATAAGGGAAATGGGCAGTACATTGGAAGTGAATTTATGGTTCCCGATCCATTTATCCAAATTCTTTCTGAAGAGAGTGAGGGATGGACTTTATTTTATGAAGATGGGAAGTTTATTTCAAAAACAAAGCAGCCTTTGTGATACAAATCTGTCTCTCAAGCAAATTCTGTTAGAGTCACAAATAAGGTTCAGATCCATGGAACGCATAATCCTTGTATATTTTTTTGTGAGTATGGAACATTTTCATCAGGGCTAGATCACAAAATGCCTTGTAGGTCAGGTGTAAGTCACTGCTCAATAAACAATATGAGATGGAGTAAAAGGACAGGGCTTTTAGTCAGCTTGCATAAGACATGGGTTTAAGCTTTGATTTTTTTAATGAGAAAGCTCTGTGGCCACTCCAGCTGATGTAGGTGCTTGGTTAGGTACATGCAGAAGGGAACATTGTACTTGATGGATTGAGGGCTGAGCACAAAGTTTAGGTCACTATCATTCTGTGTTCCTAGGTTCCACACCACTAGGTCTACTTTTAGGGGTTGCTATAAATATCATAATTTGCAGGGATATCTGATTTACCAAAGAGTATGATTATGCATTTTTTAGCATTTAGTCTCAGACCATGGTTTTGGCACCAGTCATTTGTCATTTGTAGGCCTGTTTGTAGGATGTTAGCATCATTTGGGGATTTAATGATTGCTCCCAGCTTACAGTTGTCAGGGAACTTGGTGAGGCAGAGGCCCCTGACATTGGCCTTCACTTCAGAGAAGTATATACCAAACAAGACATAACCTATCCTCTTAATAGAAGAGTTGATATATTTTAATAATGGCCAATTATTGTTTAAAATAAGCAGACAAAACTCTACAGGTATATAGCACTACAAAGGCTAGAAAAACATCCAGTTTTATTAAAACTGATATAAAACACTCTCCAGCACCTGGAAGAATCCTTCAGCACTGCACTTTAGTCTTCATCATGGGGGGGGTAGTTGTTACAGGGTACTGTTTTAGAAAAAGTTAAAGTTTATAATGCTATTGACCTGAAGAACAGACTGCTTTATAAAGAAGCTGTCTGTTTTAAAGTATGGAATGTTGACACCTGCTGGATTAAATGTAGAATGCAACTGGAAAATGTTAATATAATGTATTGTCTGGGTAATGTTTTAATTGTTTAATTTTTTAACTGTTTGAATTATTTAATTAGTGTGAGTATTGAACTGATTGGTTTGTCATGTGTTTTTGAACTCTTGAAAGGCCATTGGCTGAGGCGATAGAGAGTGTTTTATATCAGTTTTAATAAAACTGGATGTTTTTCTGGCCTTTGTAGTGGTGAATATATATTTTCTTTGGCGTTTGGTGTTTTTTTTTATTATTACATTATGCCCAGTGATCTATCTTTCTAGTCATCACATATTTTTACAGATGAAGGGGTAGATATATTGTAGAGAACTATGGAACAATATATTTCCTAGCCTGGAGACTGAATATTTGAACTTGGAAATAGTTCCAGAGGGGGAGAATTACCCAGGACTTGGGAAAGAATGTTGGAAGATGGGCTGAATCAGAGAATTCAAAACCCCTTTACCACGGTTGGACAATGTTCCAGTATTCAATTCTCTTTGAAATTCAAGGTACTGTTAATAAATTAGAATGTCTCCAATTCAAGGAGAATTTGGTATATTATAATGTATCCAGCCTCCAACATTATGTGGAGTTGCACATTTTGCCTAGGGGTTTAAGAGTTTTCAAAAATCCCTCTATGCCCTTTGACCCCACTAATGCTGATGATAAATAGTTTGAGGTCCGTTGGAAGGCAACTGCACATTGTTGTGTTATTGAGTGGGTTTGCATTCTTACTGACAGGGATTTGGTTAAACAGTGATTGCATAAGGAAGAGATTGCCGCTACATGTTCCTCCCTTGCAACACAGCTGACTTCCTCTCATTTTGAGCAAATTTGGGGACGTATAAGTGATAATCTAAAGGAGTCTTCAAGGACTTACTTGAAAGTAAAATGAGAAAAATGAAAAGAGATATTAATGATTGCAATAGTGGTTGAGACTTTCAGATTAGAACCAATAAGAAGAGATGTCAGGGGGGGCAGGTGCTCCTTTAGTGGTGAAGGAAGCAAGCAGCAACATACAGTTTATTTTGCTTCATCTGAAGCAATGTATAGTACTTCTGAATGGGAGAATGATGAGGCAGCTTATCCATTGTTGCCTCCTGCTCAATAACCAAATTATTTGAATGATAATTTTCGTGGTGGATGACGAAATGGAGATTCTTCACAGAAGAGAGAGTGAACGGATGCAGCAAGAGAGAAGCAGTAGGACCTGACAAAAGGAAGAAACGGTATTAATCAAGGGGTCTATATCACGTTGTCGAAGTTTTACAACTTCAAATGCTATATGGTCGAACCCATATGTTCAAAGTTGTAAAACTTCGAAAACTTAAAAAAAAAATAAAAATAATATATAAATTACCAGGCTGCACCCTCCCACACCCATCGCTCTTTAAATATACCAACTCTGAGGCCACACTGCAATGCAGTACAGTGCGGAAAGGGAAGATTTGCCTTTACTACACTGTAGCGCAATCTCGGAGTTGGCATATTTAAAGAGCAAGGGGTGTGGGGGGTGCAGGGGGGATTGCCCTCCTTGCTTACAACCATCAGGTACGTTTTTAATATTTTTATTTTTTTTTTACTTTTTGAAGTTTTACAACTTCAAACATATGGGTTCGACCATATAGCATTCGAAGTTGTAAAACTTCAGCAACGTGATATAGACCCTTAATCTAGAGACTTTTTTATTTAATGCAGACTTTTCTTTTAATGATGTAAATGAAGTTTGGAACAGACAAAGCTGTCATGGGACACCTTTAATGGTGGGGGGGAGCTGGGATTTAAGAAAGAAGAAGCAGGCAAGGTTGTAGTAAGTGAACTTGAAGGGAGTAGGCAAGAAAGGGTTAAGCAGGCTGGAGGCTAAGGAAAGTAGTGAGGTAAGGTTGGGGGGGTAGGTCCTGAAGGCAGGATTTGGTTGTTGGGTGTCACATTTAGTGTGATCTTGTTGAAGTAGGATCACATCCCGGGTTTATAGATAAACAAATGCTTAAAATGTGAAGTATGACAAACAAAATAAAGTGGGGAGCTCTGCCCTCACACAGCCCAATCTGGGAGGCTGTGCCCCCCACAACCCCCTACTTAAATATACCAACTCCAAGATCGCACCACAATGGAGGACTGTTATAACATTACACAGGGTGAATGACGAGACCGCACCTCAGTGGAGGAATGTAAGAATGGCTAGACAAGATGAATGTTCTGACGTCAGCCATTGGCTTCCTGATGGCTGGCCAATTATAATTTTTTGAAACTCCTTGTTTCGACATTCTTAGGTTTCGGTTAGATGAGCATTCACTTAAAAGCTGTCAAGCATGTCGTACTCGACATTTTAAGTGTTCGTTCATCTAATAGAGAACCCATGTCCCAGATGACCTGAAGGGAGTAAGGTAGGGATTGGGTGGTTACAGAGGCAAGAAGGTAAGCTCAGTTACTGGTTTTACAAGGAGTGGGATAAGGATGTAGGTGTACAGAAGGTTAATCTTTTTTTTTTTTTTTTTTTCCCTTCTTCTCTTCCGTTTCAGGGAAAGTGGAATGTTTTCTGTAGAGATCCTAGAGCTTGTAGGTAAGGGAAGGCAGCGAGACTGTACTACGCTGGGGAGGTTTGGAATAACTCAGTAGCTCAGTCTCTTAAACTGATAATTATGGAAATAAGATACCCCTGTTATTTCTGTAGGTTGGTACTCGTTGGTGGCTGTATTAGTGATGCAGTGTAACTGTTATGGTTTTCCAGTACTCATTGGTGGTCTGTGGGCTGGGGGAGGTATTGCAGCTTTTCAGAGGTGTCCTGTGGATGATTTGTGTGCTCGTTGGTGGTTAGGGGGCTGAGGGAAGGCTGCAAGGCTGTTCATCCTGTTGATATTTTAGGAGGGTATTGAGTGCTTGGGTTAAGCATAACTTGAGGTAAGGTCAGTGTTTAATGTTTCATTGGCGGTTAGTAGGCAGAGGGAGTCAGATTGGCCTTTTTCGGGTTTTTGTAGCACCTTCCTTTTTCTGTACTACAATTTAGTAACTGGATTTCTGACTAATTCAGCCTTCCTCTAATGTGAAATAAAATTAATTTTCTGTGTGTAGGATTTCACGTGTGGAGTTCTTGGCTGTGGTGGTGTTCGGGTCATTTTCCATGTGTAGGGTTGTTTCCCCGGTTTTGTTGGTAGTAGTGGCTTTTTGCAGGCTTTCCGTGGGCCATTAACAGCTGGCTGTGGATGCGCAGTATGCCGGTGGCCATAATATGCAAAAAATAAATAAATAAATACAATGAAAAAAAAATTAAATAAAATAAAGTGGGTTTTGGGTCAGTCGGTGAGTGGTGGTGGTCGTGGGGAGTTGCAGTGTTGCCTCATTTCACATCCCTGGTGGTGTTCGTGGTGTGTGGGCAACAGGGAGGCAGTTCATGGGCACCCTACTGGCTGAGAGGGACTGTGCGCATGCGCAGTAATGCTGATGGCATTCAGAAAGGGAAAAAAGAAAAAAAAAAGAAAAGAAAAGAAATAAATTAAAGAATTAAATAATAAATACTTTATATTGAAATAAACAGAAGCCTAATTCAATGCTAAGGTTGGGTGGCTTCTGTTTTCAGCTCGGTTGGAGGTAGCAGCTCATGTGGTGTAGTGATGGCTGCTGTGACTGGAGTGCCCATGGTCCTGGGTTTGAGACTTGACTGTGAGGTGTATTTGGGGGTCGCATGGTGTGGAAGTTGCTGTGATTGTAGTGCTCAGAGTCCTGGGGTCAAGCCTTGGCAGGGAGGACTTTATGGAACTCCCATCTTGTCTCGGGGCCTGGGCTGGTTCTGTGAGATGGGTGGTAGTACTGGAAAAGGCATGGGATTGCCAAGTGTTTTTAAATTGTGTGGGTTTTTTTTTCTCTCGTACTTACAGCTTCTTTTTTTTTTTTTCAGGTAGTGAATTGAACATCATGGCAGAGGCATCATGAGGCAGAAATGGGCAAGTATTATGGTACAAGCAGAGGACTTGTTTCAGGAGATGCCGACTGAAGTTCCGATGACTAGCATGCAGGATCCAAAGACTCAGAACAGGAGGCAGCCAGAGACAAGTACACAAGTATCCAGAGCCAAGAGACCAGCACAGATGACAGCAGTGGAGGAGAGGTCAACAGAGATTGAAACACAGATGGCATCACCATCAGCTCTGACAGGTAATGATTTGTTAGGCTCTGCTGGAGGGAAGCAGCAGGACAGGGAGCGGGGAGTGATTTTTGGGGTTGTGTGTGGGAATGCAACGCATGGTTAACCGAAGGCCCAGGGTCTTGCGGGGTCTAGGTGGAGACTCTGCCTCTGGTGTGGATCTGCAGGCATTAGCGGGTCAGGCATTCAGTTTTAATAGTACCCCTTCGTTGTTGGAGGACACGGACCCTTGTTTAGATGAGGTAGAGTCAGACTTTGGGACACAAGATTGGTTAGTGACACAAGCGTTAGGGCATGAGGGTGCAGTAATCTTGTTGACTCCTCATATCTCACGTGCGGTGAAGGAGAAGATTTGGAAAGGGGAATACATAGATATTTTTGAATTAAGTGATGCAGATGGGGTACAGTGTTTGATGGAAGCTGAGATGGTGAACAGGAAGGACTTCTTGGCAGCCTTGGCAAAATTAGGTCACAGGCGTGTGGGTAACTTTCAACAGAGGACATGGGTAAATTGGGTCTTGGGCTTCGTATATTATATGGCAGTGTGGTTGGAGAGGAATAGTTCTTTGGCACTTCCATTCCTATACGGGAAGCACAAAGGTTACGGCCGGGTAATGCATGGCTTTGATATGATCAGAAGTTCCATAAAAGGAATGCTTTTGACAAATTCATGCATTGGGAAGTTAGACATTCTGATATCTGTTTGTCGACCATGATGAACAGCTTTGGGTTGGGTAATAGTGTGGGTAAGCCAGCAGAAGGGAACATCGGGGTATGTTGGGCTTTTAATGTAGGGAGATGTTCATGGGTATGCTACAGATTCTCCCATGCTTATTCAAAGTGTATGGGTGCACATTCAGTGATGCAATGTGGCAGAGGTGAGAGTCAGTTTGGGGCCCAGGCGCCTTACTTTCAGGTCAGAGAGGATGGAGTGGGCCTCCTATTGGACTACAAGGGGCACATGGCAGGGGCAATTTTCGTGGCCAAAGGAGGGGTCCTTTTGAGGAACTAGGGTGTGCCCAGGTGACCCATTCACCTATTAAGGTCAAGGTCTTGAGGGAGTTGCTGGCACAGTATCCACTGCCAGCAGTGGCTGGGGAATTGGCTGAGGGTTTTTTAAGGGAATTTTTGATTAAGTCTACTTTGGTGGGTGATGGTAAGGTGGTAAGAAATTTGAAGTCAGTACGGAGGAGGGAGGATATCCTGAGAGTGTTAATTGAGTAGGAATGCCAGCCGGGTAGATTGTTGGGTCCATTTGATTGTCCACCATTTACCCAATTTAAAGTGTCACCTTTGGGTTTGGTGCCCAAGAAGAGGCCGGGTGAGTTTTCCTTAATACATCATTTATCTTATCCTGAAGGCAATTCCTTTAATGATTTCATCCCCGGGGAGAAGATTAGAGTGACATATGTGTCTCTGGATGATGCAGTTCACATCATTAGAAGTTTTGAGGATTCTTGGCTGATTAAGGTAGATACTGAGTCAGCCTTTCATCTGCTGCTGGTGTGGGAGGAGGATTGGCCATTATTGGGCATGGTAGTGAGGGATAGTTTCTATTTTGACACAGCTATGCCAATGGGATGTGCAGTGGCTTTTTCTATCTTTGAGGAGTTTAGCATGGCTTTACACTGAATATGGCAACAGAGGGTGGAAGGGCAGAGAGCAGTACATTATCTAGGTGACTTTTGTTAGTGGGTGAGGGGAAAAAGGTGGCACAGATGGTAATGCATGAGTTTGTGGAGATGTGCGAGGTTTTGGGAGTGCCATTGGCTAAACATAAGTTGTAGGGCCCAGCGAAGGTGTTGGATTTCTTGGATTTGAATGTGGATGCAGGCCAAGGTTTATTTAATCTACAGGAGAAAATCATGTGGGTGCGGTCCAAAAGTAAAGTTCGGGTGAGAGATGTGATGGAGTTGTTGGGGTTAATGAATTTTGCTTGTAGGGCAGTGCATCCTGGGTGTATGTTTTGTAGGTCAGTGGCTTTTCTATTGAAAGGAGGGAAGAGTAAGCATCATAGAGTAAGGGTTAATAAGTTAGGACCAGAGAACCTATTTTTGTGGTCACAGTTTTTATATCAGTATAATGGGATCACATTTTGGCAGACAGACTGGGTAGGTCAAGGGGATTTACCGTTGTTTACAGATGCAGCTGGGGGTCTGGGTATGGGAGCATTTGTTGTGGGGCAATGGTTTTCGGTACCATGGCCTCCTCAGTGGACTGAATAGTAGAAACAGGATGCTGCCTTTCTGGAGCTTATGCTGATTTAGGCTACAGCAGTGGTATGGCAGGATCATTTGAGGGGTAGGAGAGTAGTGTTTAATTCTGACAATATTGCGGTGGTGAGAGTGTTGCAGGTTAAGATGCCCAAATCATCTCAATTCTTATTGGTTCTTTATAAGCTAGTGTTGCAGAATTTGTTGATTAACTTTTTTTTTACAGGGGTGCATGTGCTGGGGAAAGGATTGAGATAGTCTCATTTTATTTTTGCATGTTCTGGTAGGTGGCTCTGACAGCAGCAAAAGACCCCATGGTGGTACCAGATGAGATTTTGAAGATTGGGCAGTAGTGATCAGCGGGTTGGTGCAGTAGTCATGGGTGGTATCCACAAGGAAAGAGTACGGTAGGCTATTGCATGATTTTGATAGTTTTGTGAGGCAGCTACCGGAAGAGGAGTGTGTGTGGTCTGAAAGTTTATTGCTGTGTTATTTAGCCATGTTGAGGATACAAGGTAAGGCAGTGCGATTGGTGAGGGTGGCTTAGGCAGCAATTGGTGTATTCACTCGGTCGGCCAGATTAGAGGATTGGACTATGTCATGGACAGTTGGGCGAGTTTTGAAAGGTTGGGGTAGAGGGGAAGGCCTTTCTAGGGACAGAAGATGACCAGTAACTATGGGGATTTTAAGAATGTTGTTAAAGGGTTTAAGCAGAGTATGTGGAAGTTCGGAGGAATATGTGATATGGGGTATGGCAAGTGTATGGATGTATTGCAGAGCTTTCCATGTATCTGAGTTACTGGGTTCATTGGTGTGGGAGGACATGCTTATATTGCCAATGGTGGTGCACATTAGGCTGAGATCATCGAAAACTGATCAAGAAGGGAAAGGGACATGCATAGTTTGGGGGAAGGAAGGTCAGTATGGATGTATCCGGTGGTGTGGGGAAAGAGGCTGTGTGTGGCTAAAGAGGGTAGGACACAAGGATTAGTTTTTACATCAGTAGATGGTAGAGCGTTAATGGGGGAGCAATTGAATTTAATTATGAGAAGGGCCCTTCTCAGTGTTGGTTTAGAGGGGGACAAGTTTTCTACTCATTCCTTCAGGATGGGTAGGCCATCTGATCTAGCGAAGGGAGGCAGTTCGATTGAAGTCATTAAGAGGGCGGGGTAGTGGTCTTCTAATGCATTTTTGACTTATATTAAATAAGTTTCGGTAGATTCATTTTGTGGTTAATGGTTTTGTTTTCCTAGGGGAAAGGATTGTCATTTTAGGTCATTCATTCTTGTATTGGGCAGCTAGGCAGGCTGTGGTTAGAAGCAATGGCATGAATTTGGGCTTGCAGCATTTCGGATTGAAGGTTACCTGGCATTGTATTAGAGGGTTGATGTGGAACCGGATACTTCAGGTATTTACCATGTTACAGAGTCAGTGGGGGTTGCTGCAAATTTTGTTGATTCATTTAGCAGGGAATGATTTGGGTATGATTCCGAAGAAGCAGTCAGTTTATAATATTTGTGAAGATTTTTTAGCTTTAAGGAAGCTTTATCCATCAGTTTGTCTGGTTTAGTCGGAGATTATTCCCAGGTTACTTTGGAAGGTGGCAAAGAATTTTTCTGCAATTGAAAGGGCTCCAAGGTATGTTAATTTTACTTTGGCTAAACAGTTGAAGGGGATGGGGGTGTGTACTATCTGGCACGCTCAGTTTGAGGATAGGGATCCCATGTGGTATAGGGCAGATGGGGTTCACCTTTGTGAATTTGGACTTGATTTGTTTAATTTAAATTTGGGGTTATTTTTGAAGGGATTAGTTAGTGGGGTTATGGTGTGAGGGGGAACAGCCCTGTGGGGCTAGTGGGCGGAGAAGAGGGACAGGCTTACCCCTCTTCTGTTCCCCCTCAGGCGGATAATTGGTGGAAGGATTTTGAGGTGGTGAAAGTTTGATAGTGGAGGTGTCTGGAATTGATGGTTTGGATTGGTGAAGAGATGCTGAAGGTGAGCCGGGACACTGCCTTGCTAGTGCAAGGATAAGTGAGCAAGTGGGGGATGTTGCTTATCCAAGGGTGAGTGGTTATGCTTCCCTTATGGTTATTTAGTTTATGTTTTCTTTACAAGGAATTGAAGTTGTATTGTGTTCAATAAAATGTTCATGCTTTTATCATTTATTATGTTATACAATAAAGGTTGTCAAAGGTCTTTCGGTGTTTGCGTGGTTTATTAAAGTGGAACATGACAAATGAAGTTTGGAACAGACGAAGTTGTCATGGGACATCTATAATGGTGGGGAGCATGGATTTAAGAAGTAAGAAGCAAGCAAAGTTGTAGTACGTGAGCATGAAGGGAGTAGTCAAGAAAGGGTTAAGCAGCCTGGAGGTTAAGGAAGGAAGGAAGGTAAGGTTGGGGGTGGGTCCTAAAGGCTTTTGAGGTGGGATTTGCTTGTTGGGAGTCACATTTGGTATGATCCTGTTGCCCTCCCAGCCCATCCCATTTGGTTATTGCATTTTGGGCGGAGATGAGGGACAGGCTTGCCCCTCTTCTGTTCCCCCTCTGGTGGATAATTGGTGGAAGGATTTTGAGTTTATAAAAGTTTGACGGTTGGAGGTGTTTGGAATTGATGGTTTGGACTGGTGAAGAGATGCTGAAGGTGAGCTGGGACACTGCCTTGTTAGTGCAAGGATAAGTGAGCAAGTGCAGGATGCTGCTTATCCAAGGGTGAGCAGTTACGCTGCCCTTATGGTTATTTATTTTATGTTTTCTTTACAAGGAATTGAAGTTGTATTGTGTTCAATACAATTTCCGTACTTTTATCATTTATTATGTTATACAATAAAGGGCATCAAAGGTCTTTGTGTGTTTGCGTGGTTTATTAAAATGGAACGTGACAACTGAGGGACTTGAACTTAATATACCTGGCACTGTATTGACTGATGTTGAACTTATTTTTATTTACATTTTATTTTACATTTGTACTTGTACTTGTATTTGAACTTTCTGTTTTAAATTATAGTTTGAAATTCATACCCACTGTACTGCCTAGACTACATGTTTTAAAGTCAGACATTTTTCTTTTTGTTAAAAAATTACATCAGTTGAATCATTTTTCTGTGAAGGAATGTAATAATGTTTGTGTTGTGGATGAATTAAGGGGAGAGTTATATAACTCTTTTGATATTGTTGAAACTAGTAGTGATGATATGTTTTTTTCTTGTAATTCATCTATGCATGATAATATGAATAGTAATGCATACTGTCTATTAGATACCTCTGATGTTACTTATGATTTTATTCCCCCATTTGTGCTTGGGGGTATAAATAATTTTTCAGCTATGGTGAATTTCACTTTAGAGGTAGCATATAATGAATTTGTTAGAACTAAAGATAAAGTAAGTTCTAATCTTACTAAAGTAGAATCGTTCACCCTGAAGAATGTAAGTAAAGGGAAAGATTTGGTGTTTAAACCATCTGATAAGGGCAATAAAATAATAGTTATATATCATACACAGTATGAGAAAATGTGTTATGATAACTTGAATGAACTGAGTGTTTATGAACTAGTTACAATGGTGGAATATGAGAATACTTTGGTAGAATTTCAAAATTTGATGCAGAAGGGCTATAGATTAGGTTATCTATCTAAAAACGATGTGGAGAAGAAATTTTTGGTAAAGGGTTGTACTTTGGCAACTTTTTATTGTTTACTGAAGGAACACAACAATTTGACTTCCCCTCCAGGATGCCCTATTATTTCAGTGAATAATTATTTCTTGCACAATGTGGGGTTACTGTTATATAAATATTTCCTAACATCAGTGGTTAAGTTAGATTCTTATACAAGCGACAGTTTTGATTTTTTAGATAAAATTAAATCAGTTGAATGGTTAGAAGTAAAATATTGGTTGGTAATGGATGTAAAAAGCCTCTATACTAATATTCAACATTGCTGGGTATTGAGTCATTGACCTTTTTTGTTGGGGGGGGGGTCCCCTATCAATTTATATAATAGAATTAGTTTATTTTTGTTTTAACAAATATATTTTTAGATTTTAATCATAAGATATATCATCAAATTAAAGGGAAAGCAATGGGGGCTCCTTTTCTCCCATGTATGCAAACCTTTTTCTGGGTTTATTTGAGATTAAATATTTATATCATTTGGATTTTTAAAAAAATATATGTAGTTAAGTATTTTAGGTTTATTAATGATTTAGTTTTCCTTTGTGATGGTGATGAGGTATTTGTTAATGATTTTTTTACAAGAATTACAGCAGAATGTTTTTTAGATTACAGTTTGATGGAGTACAATGTGACAAGAAGGTAGTCTTTTTGGATGCAGAACTATAAGGTACAGTTGGTGGTGGAATTAAAACCAAGATACATAGACAGTTTGAAAATGGCAACTCTTTTTTGGATGGCAGAAGTTGTCATCCACATTTGATTAAATCATTGCCATATGGTAAGTTATCGTGCATTAGTAGGTTATGTAATGATGAAGATATTTTGGAAAGAGAATTGTTAAGAACTTATACCTTATTTAAACAAAGAGGTTATGATTTACAAGTCATTAGGGATGCCATAAAAAGGTTAATATTGGGTGGTCAAAATATTAGAGCAACTCAGTACTTATACCTTATTTAAACAAAGAGGTTATGCTTTACAAGTCATTAGGGATGCCATGAAAAGGTTAATATTGGGTGGTCAACATATTAGAACAACTCAGTACTTATACCTTATTTAAACAAAGAGGTTATGCTTTACAAGTTATTAGGGATGCCATGAAAAGGTTAATATTGGGTGGTCAACATATTAGAACAACTCAGTACTTATACCTTATTTAAACAAAGAGGTTATGCTTTACAAGTCATTAGGGATGCCATGAAAAGGTTAATATTGGGTGGTCAACATATTAGAACAACTCAGTACTTATACCTTATTTAAACAAAGAGGTTATGCTTTACAAGTCATTAGGGATGCCATGAAAAGGTTAATATTGGGTGGTCAACATATTAGAACAACTCAATACTTATACCTTATTTAAACAAAGAGGTTATGCTTTACAAGTCATTAGGGATGCCATGAAAAGGTTAGTATTGGGTGGTCAACATATTAGAACAACTCAGTACTTATACCTTATTTAAACAAACAGGTTATGCTTTACAAGTCATTAGGGATGCCATGAAAAGGTTAATATTGGGTGGTCAACATATTAGAACAACTCAGTACTTATACCTTATTTAAACAAACAGGTTATGCTTTACAAGTCATTAGGGATGCCATGAAAAGGTTAATATTGGGTGGTCAACATATTAGAACAACTCAGTACTTATACCTTATTTAAACAAACAGGTTATGCTTTACAAGTCATTAGGGATGCCATGAAAAGGTTAATATTGGGTGGTCAACATATTAGAACAACTCAGTACTTATACCTTATTTAAACAAAAGGTTATGCTTTACAAGTCATTAGGGATGCCATGAAAAGGTTAATATTGGGTGGTCAACATATTAGAACAACTCAGTACTATGAAAGTAATCAGTTTACAAGTGATAAGGAAATGGGTACTGTAAATAGGATTTATTTTGTTACTATATACAGTAATTTTACGGTAATGGTTTTTGATATTATTAAGTTTTAGTGGGGTTTCTTTGTTAAAAAATAAAGATTTAGTTAAGTTTTTACCTATTAACCATTTTCCTTTAAGAGAGGTCATAGTATAAAAGATATGATTGTACACAGCTAATACTATTCTACACCTGATGTGAGGTTAGGAGTGAGGTTCGAATGACGGTACATTTCAATGTGGTAATTGTTCAGTTTGTAAGCATACTGTTAGATCTTTTAACAGGATTAATAATTTCATGTATACACCTAGAGGTGTTTTTAGCTGCAATACTGAGGGTATTATTTATCCGTTGAGATGCTCTTGCGGTCATTTTTATGTGGAGGAAAGCAAGAGAGCTTTTAAAATTCGACAACAGGAGCATTTGAGGGATATTAAAAATAAAAAGCCTGAGAGTCCTTTGGCACTGCACTTTATTCTTCATCATGGGGGGGGGGGGGTAGTAGTTGTTACAGGGTACTGTTTTAGAGAAAGTTAAAGTTTATAATGCTATAGACCTGAAGAATAGACTGTTTATAAAGAAAATTTTAAAGTATGGAACTGGAAAATGTTAATATAATGTATTGTCTGGGTAATGATTTAATTGTTTAATTTTTTAATTGTTTGAATTATTTAATTGGTGTGAGTATTTAAGTGAAAGGTTTGTCATGTGTTTTTGAACTCTTGAATAGCCTGAGGTGCTAGAGAGTGTTTTATATGTATTTTAATAAAATTAGATGTTTTTCTGGCTTTTGTAGTGGTGTGTATGTATATATATATATATATATATATATATATAGACACACACACACACACACACACACACACACACACACACACACACACACACACACACACACACACATGGGTCCCCTTAACAAGGTCAAACTTTTAAAAGCTTGACTTACCTATGGCTGAGACCATATGATCGAACTTTTAAAAGTTCGAATGGTCTGAATGAGGATCTCCATAGAGCGTGGAACGGGAAGATTTTCATTTACCGCAATGTAATGCGATCTCGGAGTTGGCATATTTAAATAGCGGGAGGTACAGAGGGTGCCCCCCTCCCCCCCGCTAGCACTGTTTAGTTTTTTTTTTTTTTTTTTTCACATTTTCAAACATTCAAATGTTTGATCATATGGTCTCAGTCATATGAAAGTTGAACATTTGGGTGTTCGATTATGTGAAGTAGACCTTTACAGGTACCCCATTGATAGGCCACACACTTGAAACTATTGCTAGTTGGAAGGACGCTATATTAGAAAGACTAGGCAAACAAGGGCATTGAAGTACTAAAGAACTTGACAGATGAGGTAAAGAGATGCTGTACATGAGCAGCTGGATGAGAGGAAACCCTAAGCATCTCACCAGATTAGACGTGCAGTCACATGAGCAGGGGCTACAGACTCAAGACATGACTACAGAATTAGTAATAAGGAAGATGGAATTAAAACACACAAAAAAGGCAGATCATTGAATGAAGGTACTCAGTGAAAAAAAATTGCAGAAGAAGAATAGAATCTGCATTGAGGGTGTGAGCTTAAATCTTTGTACATAAAGAGTTCATAAACACTAAATAATTTTAAGTTCAACATGTCAAGCACTTTATGTATTTATAAGAGAAATTGTTCCTCTTTATTTATTTAGGATACCGAACATTGCATCTCAGTGTGGACAAGGAGATTTTTGGAGAATCCTTGGTGCGACACATGAGATGAATATGCCCAGATATCAAACACAAATTTTGGAGCAGCCAATTGTTTTGCCTTAGTGAGAAGCAGATACAGCACTGGATAGAGACCTTCTGCACACAAGATGGAAGAACACTTTCAGCTTTTGGTTGACCCAGAACAACCATGAGTTCTGAGGCTGAGTAGCTTTAAACAGAGTTGGATCATCTAGACGTATGTACTAGTATGCACTTATATAGTCCTGCACTAGAAGAATAGGGGAGGTCTCTAAGTTAGGAACTTATTCTCCTGAATTATTGTATAAACTAACAAAATTCATCTTATGAGCAAGTATGGATGTGTTAGGGTGGAAAGGAAAGTAAACACTAGAAACTGATAATCATTGACTCATCTGTGTGACGCAATATTAACTGTGATCAAAAGCAGACATTCCAAATCCAGCTACTCAAGCACATCAACAATCCATTGTCATGATGATTAATAAGATACAATTAATTATACATGTTAGGTAATAAGTCAGTTTAAGGTCATGTAGGCATATTTTTTCACATATGAAGACTGGTTATCATTTATTTTTGGAGATTTCAGACTGGTACTTAGAGTAAAACATATGCTCTTTAATATTGTCCTGCAGAAAGTGAATTGACCTCCAGTGACATTCAAGCCTTACCAGTCCCACCCTTAGAGAACAGAGCTAAAAATCAAATGCACAGAGACCAGGTATTCACAAAATGGGGTACCTTGATTAAGAACAGTGGCCATGGCCCTCCCCTGCTCCTCATCTAGCTAATCAGGATAATTTGTGCTGGATTCTAATGGACACTAATACCGAACAGAACTCAGATCTTTACCTGTAACATAATTGAAGTTCCTTCATTTGCAGGCACGAAATCAGGTGGCTACATGCAGGGACCTTCTAATGCAAAATGTGCCAAGTAGTAATAAGATCAAGAAGCTGTTCCTAATTCCAAGTCAATGGTCAGCCAGCCAGCTGTGATATAAAGTCCAGTGAGCTCCCCTTATAGGGGGCTCCTGTGTTAACCACTTCAGTGAACCAAAACTCAGCTCTATATTATAATCTCGAAGGTTTAAAACTTCAAATCGCTAAAGATCAAACTTTAGTGATCGAAATCTTAAACCATTGAAACCAAAAAAAAAAATACTAAATTAAAAAAAAAACTAAATAGTGTGTAGGCAAGGGGTAAGCCCCCCTGCACCCCCCACACCCCCCACTTAAATATACCAACTCCAAGAATGCACTACATTGATGTAAATGGAAATCTCTCCCTACGGAGATTTTCCGTTTAAATGTTCGATGTGCGCTTTTGGTATTCTCGTGTTGACAGTATCGTAATCGATATTGTCAGACTTCGAGATTTTAATATAGACCCCCAAAACTCCTGCATAATAGCCAGGAGATCTTTAGTAAAAAAAAAAAAAAAACAATAATACAACACTGACACAAATACTGAAATTTCCCATAGCCAATCAGTTATGGTGATCAAAATTAAGTTGATGAGGAAGTTGATGAACTCTTGTAGAAACATCCTCACACAAAAATAACTTCCAGTTTGTTCTGCACCCATGACATATGCAGAAGTGTTACATGCCCACCAAGACCCCAGACAACCTGCAGCTCTACTTTAAAGCAGATAGAATCCTACCCTAGATCTTTTTTCCGCTCAGGGTGCTTAATGACAGGGAGATACTAGAGTACAGAAGCCACCAAAAATTTTGTTGAAACAGGTCTCCATTATGAACTCAAAGGAAACATCACACAAATCTGTGGTCATCACAGCCTTATTATGCATGGATTGTGTGTTTATGTACAGTGCCCTATATGGGAGCAGTGCAGAAGAAGTGCTTCCAACCTGCCTGTGATGATACAGACAGAAATCTCTATGCATTTCTCTCTCACACACACACACACACACACACACACACACACACACACACACACACACACACACACACACACACACACACACACACACACACACACACACACACACACACACACACCACACACACACACACGGTTGAAAGTCAGAGTGAGACTGCGCACCATAGTACCACAGCCAGAAGAAGTAGCTGCAAACCAAGCTCAGGAGTTATCACAAAAGGCCATATAAAACACTAAGCCCTATGCCCTCTCAGAGAAACAAATGTCATACAGTGGCCCAAAGATTGTACAGGGCTACCAAAGGAGCAGAACTGCTAGTGCCCCTTTAGTACTAAAAGGGGAAAATGGGTATGGCCATCAAGGGGTCCTTTAAAATACTTTCTAAAAGCCTCCACCTGACCTTGCATCATAAACATGAACGTTTTAAAACAATTTTATTGGGGTTTTTCAGGTGTAAATTAAGTCACCTCAAAAATAAAATAATAAATATACAGACAAAATCTCAGTGATTGAAGAGTCTAGTGTAATTCAATAATATAATCTTTACTCAAAAGGAAAACCATTTCACTGTATGCTGCTCTAATAATCAGAATACAATATATGTGGATACTTCAGACAGATGTAGAGTTCAACAAATAAATGGAGTCATACTTCACAACATGTTTGCTCAAAATGCATGAAAACTATAGGCATCAATCAGAAGAGGTCAGAAAAGATTGGAAAGAGAGATTAGATATGTAATTCATAAAGAAAGAATGGAAGGAAATATGTCTAGCTCCCAAACATGCAACAAAATCTAGAAGATTTAGGAATTTTACCTGGAAGCATTTGCATTGATACTTCTATATCCCAAGCAGACTCCAAAGAATTTTTCCTCAGGTAGATGGCAAATGTTGGAGGTGTCATGGGGAAGAAAGAGGTAACTGGGACCATATGTTTTGGGAGTGTAATGAGCTGGCAGACTTTAAAAATTCCCTACAGAGTACTCTGTCAGAAAAATTGGGTGAGCAAATAGATGTAACTAGATAAATTATTTTTTTCTGAGCTGGGATACAGGATCTCATTGCTTAGATATAGCAAGGCCTTGTAAAGTTTAATCCTGGTGGCTACGAAAAAAGCAATTACTAGAAAATGGAAGCCAAAATCTAAACCAAATATACTTGAAGTAGTGAATATTGTAACAGAGATAAAAGAACAAGAGCTGGAATCTTTTGAAAAAAAAAAGGTAACAGTAAATTAGTTTACCAGGAACCAAAACAGCAACTGACAGCTTCTCGGTCAATAATCTGTCCTCACCACAAGTAGATTACAAGAAATTCACTTCCACAATGCAGAAAATGTAAAAAACAGTGGTTTATTGCAACATCCACAGATTTAGCGATTTTGTCTCATAATGTGAAACTTCATCAGAATAACTCATTTAAAATCACTCCCTCTTTTATATTAGTCATACAATACCTATTGGTTCACATTTTAATTAATATTACATCAGCCATATAATTAAAACATCCCCATATCTTAAAGAAACCTTCATTAATATACTTATTACAATTCCACATAAAATTAAATACATAAGCATACTGTTTTTAAAGAAAGACATACTATTTACAAAAACAAATACCCATGTTCCTAACTTATATTTTTGTCCTCATTTTTAAGGCCGATACAATAGATAAATGGTCATTCAAACCAGGTCTGGTGCAAGCATCCAACTGCATTTGCCAAATTAACTCACGAAACTCTAACAGATTTTCCCAGTCCCCTCCCCTATCTGAGGGTCTGACCTGTTCAATTACCCAAAACGTAAATGCAGCTCCATCACACTCCTGTGTATGTCTATAGAGTGCATTTGTATATTTTTTCCTACCAATATCATAGATATGTTCATACACTCTATATTTTATATTTCGTTCTGTTTTGCCTATATAGTAAGAGAAACATTTTTGACAATATGCTAGATAAACCACCCCTTTTGTTTGGCAAGTATAATATCCCTTTGCTACCATACTATTATTATTATTTAAACTAGGTATACATAACTCACTCAAATTAGCTACCCACTTGCACTGACAACAACCCTTACAGGCATAGGTCCCTAGCTTTTTTCTAGCCCCAGTACCACAGTACTGCTTCTGTTGTCTACTTTCTCTCTCAAACACATTTTTCAAATTAGCTCCTCTCCTATAACTGAGTTTCAGGGGTAACTGAAAAATGTTTAAACTATTGTGCATAATTTTAAATATATTCCAGAACTTTTGAACAATATTCCTTACCCTACTTGTATCTTGGTTGTATCTCATGACAAAATGATGCCCATTCTGTTCTTCATTTGTGCTTGAGGGAGCTTCACATAAAAGTTCTCTGCTCCCCCTACCAACGTGATGGTCACCATTTAATAATGGAACATATTTTGTACCCCACCCTTCAGTAATTTCATCTTTAATGGTCTGCATTAATTCAGTCGGATACTTCCTATCCTCAAATAATTTACCAATAAAATCAATTTCTTCCACAAAATCTTCCCTTCTTGATGTCATTCGGGCCGGAAGGACCATCTGCCCCTTAATAGTAGTCTTCTTTAAATACTGTGGGTGATTACTGTCAAAGTGCCGATATGTATTAGAGAAATATTTTTTCCTATATATTCTAGACAGTAATCTCTGATTGATACTATCCTTATATAACTTGACATCCAAATAATCAACCTCCACCTCCCCTACATAATAAGTCAATTTTAAAAATTCTGTTGTGGATTTAGTATAGTTAATAAATGGAGATATACTATCAACAACCCCTTTCCATAGCACTAGTATATCATCCAAGAAATGAAAATATCCCTTAATGTATTGCCAGTAATTAGAAGTGAATGCATAATGTTTCTTCCAATATAACATAATAATATTGGCATACACGGGGGCACATGAGGCCCCCATAGCAACTCCTTCAAGTTGCTTGTAGTATTCTCCCTGGAAATATTAAAAAGTTATTTTTAAGTATAATTTCCATGTTCTCAATAACTATCCTCAAGTCCATAGCTGTCAAAAACCCCATCTCAACTCAGAAGTTCTGATGAAGTTCCAGAGGGAATGAAAGCGCTAAACTCTGAATTTGTGGATTATTAAACTACGTTTTACAAGATTATCCTGGTCTTTTTTGGTGTGCTGGTCCTACAGGTTTTTTGCTCCATCAGCTGCTGCCTTGGTTTGTGTGTTTTTAAACTGTTGGTCTTCAAGTGATATATTATATTTAAAAACATGTCTGCGCAAGAGTTCTGAATAAAGGCAAAACTAATGGGGACAAGGGCGAAAATCGGGCACCATTTTGTAATTATTACTCTGATTCACTTAAAATGTTACTTGAATATGTTTTATATCAACATGCATTTTGTCACCAATAAGAAGTACGAATCTCCAATGTCTGGTGTTACTAATTGACTCTAATCCTCAGGGATTCACAAGAAAACCAAAAATGGTACATTGGATTGGGCAAAAATATGAGGCAAAATTAGGGACAGTCTGCAAAATTCTGGATGGTCGAGAGGTATGAATGAGGCTGTACTTATCTTACAGGCTTTGATATTAATTAGTGTTCGCATGATGCAGCAACAACCTCAAGGAAAATCAGGAGAAGACCACTTTTCTTAGAGTCAAGGTCCCAGAGTAAATGCAGAAGTTATGAGACATTACAAAAAAAATGTGAAAATTGAAAAAAAAAAAAAGAGAGAAAAAAGAACAATAACATCTTTCTAATGCCCAAAGCATTCTCCACCAAACAGCAAATAACCAGGCCTCAATAAGGGTAAGAAGCCAGATATAGCAGATAATATAAAAGATAATACAATAATACAAGGTTGTCAGGACAAAAATACCAGTGAAGAGGTCAAGACGCACCTTTGCTTCATACAAAATCATGTAATGTTATTTGCAGTGCTTTAAAGGGGTTCCACACTTTTCTCCTTTACAGATCCAAGCTTTTATGATAGTAGTCCTGCAAAAATATCTCATTAATGACAGCTCAGCACACATTCTTGTGATATATGTACTCAAACGTGTCATAATACAAGCACATGGTACTTGTTAAAAAACATTTTTAGCATGAAGGTATGCCCTCCATACTCTTATGTTGGGGAGGTTGTCCCCATACTATGTTAATTGCACCTTGTAGAAAGAGCTGTCACTGACAGGCAGTTTAACAGTTGTACCATGTTTTCACTAATAGGCTGTGGGATCAGATCACCCACTAAACATTAACATATAAGTATAATGGTCTGACAGATTTCTGAAGCAAAGGATGACATACAAGCAACTGCTACCTCAAGTAAAATGTTCGAGCATTGGGTTATTCAAACAGGGTACTGTAAGCCATTTCTAGAAATCCTTTAATGGCTGTTTAAAAAACTCTCTACAGCAAAATTGTGATTACCAAGATCCCCTCTTCTTCAGTGAGATAAGAGTTAACACTGTTTTAATTGGGAATGGTTTCATATTAATGAAGTCATATGTTTTTTGTGTTTGTTTTAATATTTTAATGTTGTTTATATATTCTTTTTACTAAGTAGCTGATTTCTACTTTATATTTCATAGATGAGTGTTGTATATGTGTTTTTAAATAGTTGTTGGCAATGAATCCAAGAAAAGATCAAAAAACAGCCAGGGGGATCAGCAACTCTGAAACTGGACTACGTGTTCAGAGGTGTGGGAAAGATTTTGTTTTTTGTTTTATTACAGAGGAAAAACAGGCAGTAAATGCTATAAAATGCTGTAAATCGCGGGCACTTTAGTGTGTAGCCTACAGAAAACAATTTTGCAAATTGCAACAATTAGTAACAATAAAGTGCAATAAACAGTGTAAAAACTCACTTAAAAAGAGCAGTAAACTAAACAAATGAAATGCAGTTAATAAGCTATATAAAGCCACAAAAAATAAAAAATACTTATATCTGGTAGAAGTTTTTAGCCTCTGCTCTTTGATCACTTGCAGGCCACCACACAGGATCTGGCTGAGTTTGGTACAAGCTGGAAAAACATGTTTAGCGTGGTTTATAGCAGGGGGCTGAAAGGAGCTAGAAATGACCCAAAAGCGACGACCAATGGACTACTAGTTTTGGCTGAATGCCCTTACTCTATAGTTCTGCAGCTGTAAATTTAACATATATAGAAAAGGGTATATAAATATAAAGCCCTGCACATTTTTCAAGATTTTTTTTACTTCATATTTTGGATTTCATGTTAGTAGCTTAATTGCAGGGTTTTTACTGATTTCTAAGAATCTGCTTCAGATAGTATTAATGAAAATAATTTGCAGGAGGCAACAATTTAGAAATGCTTTAAGATGCAAGTTGCTACTTGTAGTTTAACAAAAAAAAATTTACAAGCAACCATAAGGTCTTAATATGGTAGTCACTGAAACCCAAATACTGTGTAAATGTACTTACAAGAGCAGCAGGAATTAATGGAATAAATAAAATGGGACACAAGACATCAAGCGATGCACACTGCCAGTTAAGAATCCAAGCTTAGAGAGAATGCCATTACCCAAAGAGGCATTAAACTATGACTTATGCTAGCTCAAAATGCAGCATTATTAGATTTAGACAAACCCCATAGACTTCTCATGCTTTAGTTGTGAAATTTCGAAAAAGGCACAATTCCAGAGAAACCTGAGAATAAGCACCATTAAGCCACGGAGGTAGTGTTCCTATAGTCACGCTAATTTCAAGACCAGATAGAAGTCAGAACATAGCAAAAAATATTAGCCAGAAAGTAACAATAGCTAATGATGTCCAAAAATGTAGGCTTTATCAGAGGCAGTGATCGGGGCCAAACATTCAGAGCAGGATAGCTGGCTGCCACCATGTTATTTGGTCTAAAGTTTTCCCCAGGCTTGACTGATTACTCTATCCATTCAGCCCCACAAGAGGTACTCTATACTATTGTTCTTTATTAGCTTCTTGGCTGAAGAAGCACTCATCTCCATGCTCCATGTGACTTGTGGTCAAGTGACATCTGTCCATGGTCCGTGGTATAAAGAACACAATACAGTGGATTTAAAACAATGAAAATAAAAAATATGAATGACAAAAATTTTGTACATAACCACAAATACTCCTTTATCAAAGGTTTTATTACAGATTTAGCATGTTCATCTCTCACAGACATCTTCAGAAATAGTTTTGTATTGAAATAGGTAGATTTAAATGGATCTATATTAAAAGACGCAATGTTCACAACCGTGAATACGACAACTGCTACACGTAAACGCTGAACAGCTGAAACAGCGAAACACGTAAACATTGAAATACAGAACACTGTATGGATTTCCTTGGCCAGCAGGGTGTTCACGGGGAAGAGGAAATATATTCTTTTCGTCACTGTAATGCGATCTTGGAGTTGGTATATATAAGTAGGGGGGTGTGGGGGGCACAGCCCCCCACATGGGGGAGTGCAGAGGGTCTTGCCCCCTGCAAAAGTGTGTTTATTGAGGTATGTTTAAGTAAGTTTTACTTAGCTGTATGGCGCTGTTGTTTTCAGAAATGTGTTTGGTGTTCCGTATTTCAATGTTTACGTGTTTCGCTGTTTCAGCTGTTCGGCGTTTACTTGTCACAGTTGTCGTATTCGCGGTTGTGAGCATTTGGTCTTTTAATATAGACCCAATTTAAATACAAACATTAAACCAGTCAAAGCATTGTACTTCCCTATTACATTCTTCCATAATATATAGGTTCACAGCTGCATGTTAGGCTGCCAACCACTAGGGTCCTTAAAAGCTTAGCCATGCAACCTGAATGTGACCCATAAATTTCATTTATATTTGATTTATAGGGGATGATTTACTGACTGATCAGAGACATAGGAACCAGACCAGAGGTAAATTTCTGATTACCCATCCATTGGTCCAAGTTGTGCTTAAATAGGGATAGTGAGGAACTCTGCTTCACATGGATTGGAAGCTTGTTCCATAGAATGGGAATTTTCTGAGAAACATGTCTGTCTCTACAACATGTCTTATTTATGTTGTAAGCAAAATTTAGGTGTTTTTGTCTAGTAATTCTGATGATATTTGTTTTGCAAATGTTCAAAAGATTCATAAAAAACAGGGTCCTGGGATGCCCAGTATGCCAGGCAAAGATCACCTCTCATGAGTCTGTATGATACTGAGTAAAGAGACAGTGCTTTTAGGTGATCAGTATAGGACATTGTGCTTATTCCCTGTATTCTTTTTGTAAGGAACCTTTATGGACATTCCAGTCGCTGCATGTGTCTGGACAGGTACTTACCAAAGGGGGAATTATACTCTATGATGTGACTGATCAGGGCCAGATACAGTGGTATGATGACCTCTCTGGACCTAGCTGCCATGCCCTTGCTTATAGGTTGAGCAATATAGAAGGATTTTCTTACTACCTTGGAGACATGTTGGTCAAAGGCTCAGTTACTATCTGCACAAGTTCCCAGATTCCTGACTAGTGAATTAACTTTTAAGGGTCTTTCATTGATGATATAGCTACCTGGAGTGGCAGATGTCACAAAAGATACTATAATGCATTTCTCGGTACTGAGTTTTAAGCCATGGCTTTGGCACCAAGTGCTTGTCTGTATTAAACCTTCCTGAAGGGTGTTCTTGTCTTGGGGGCAATTCAATGACTGCTTCCAGTTTGCAATCATCTGTGAACTTTGTTAGGAAGAGGTCTTTGACATTGGCCATGATGTCTGAAATGTAGATGCCAAAGAGGAGTGGGCCTAGCACAGAGCCATGGAGGACTTCACTGATGACTGGCCTCTTTGTGGAGGTCGTCTTACCATTTCTAACCTCCTGGGTCCTATTAGTGAGCCAGCTAGCTATCCTATGTGTTATAAAAGGGTATATACCTAGTTTTGTAGGTTTAATGCCCAAGTGGGATACTGTATCAAATGCCTTAGCCAGATCTAGGTAGGTAGTATGCACAGTTTTCCCTTCGTCTATTGCCTTAGTGACTTTTTCAAAGAAGTCCACCAGATTCAGTAAGCATGACCTTTCTTTGACAAAGCCAAATTGGGATGGATCCAGTGTCTGGAGGTGTCCTATGCCCTTGTTGATAATTTCCATAATAATTCTTTCCATGGTTTTGCAAATAATACTACTTAGTCTAATGGGTCTGTAGTTCCCAGAATCTGTTGAAGATTATGAAGGGGGAAGAGCACTGTAGCTCTCCATTCATGTGGCACAAAGCCTGTTTTAAGACTATAATTAAATAATGATCCCAGGGATCCTGATAAGTCATTTTTTACACTAGTCAGGAAGCATTCTGCAATGTCATTGGGTCCACGGGGCTGGGTTCTTGATTTTAGTGAGTGTAGCCAGTACATGCTACCTAGTTATAGTTGAAGTAGTTATGTTTGAGGGTATTATGGGCAGTTGGCAATGAGAGGGGATTAAAGTTGGAACTGAATTTGTCCACTAAAAGGGGTGAGAGGGGATTAAAGTTGGAAATGAATTTGTCCACTAAAAGGGGTGAGAGGGGATTAAAGTTGGAAATGAATTTGTCCACTAACAGGTTCACCATATCACTGGGCTTGGTGAATGTGGCACCAATAACCAACAGTTCACAACATTGCTGTGTGCTGCCCTTGAGGTTTCTGACATAGCTGTAAAAGCCTTATGGTTATCTTTCACATGGGAGGATATGTTAACCTCAAAGTTGTCTTTATGTGACCTAATTAGCCCTCTTAGTTGCTCATTTACTTTGATGAGAATGTTTTATCTTTATGCAAATTACCCTTCCTGATTTTTGCCACAATTTTTTTTCCTTTTGTTGTATATCCTGTTTAATTTGGGATGCCACCAGGACAGCTTATTTCTAGGGCTAGTCCTGGGCTTACTTCTGATATTATAGTAGCCTCTATACAGCCATTGATATTGTTGTACAGAGTTTCTGAGTGCAATTCAGCATAAACTGATATGTTCTTGGGATTTGGAAGGGCATTGAATTTTGACAAACCATCACTTAATACCAGGTAATTTACCTTGGAAGAGTTCCAAGCTGTTACTGGCTTTAATGAGATTACAGAGTTGATTTTGATTTTGAAGAAGACAGATTTATAGTCAGATCTTATTGGGGAGGATGAGACATTGGGGGAGGGTGCAGCATTCTCCCATATTTTAGAGCCTGAGGTCCAGTGTGTTACCGCCTCTAGTGGCTGTATTTACTATTTGGTCAAGGGTGTTTATATTTACGAAGTCTAGGTATCTCTGTGTCTGTAGATTTGATGCTATGTAGGATTTCCAATTTAAAGAGGGGTAAAGTCTCCTATGAGTAGGCTGTTAGGTTGGATGGTAAGTGCCTCCAGTAGATCCAAGTATGCATTTTGAGATTTTTCTGACATGGGTGGTGACATATAGCTGGCTGTAATATGGTATGGGATTTCTTCTATTGTGATTTTCATGTGGAGAAACTCCAACATCATCCTGTTTGACCAACTTAGAGGTATGTTTGTTACTGGTGTAAACGAAGACACACCTCCACCTTTAGCCCTTGTCTGTGCAGCTACTGGTCTAAAAGTCTAGAAAGGCACTGAAACTTTGCACTATCAGGGTACTCTCTGCCACATTAACCCATTCCTCAGTAACTACACAAATGTCTATATTCTTCAGTGTGAGGATGGCTTGAAGAGAGTGTTTTTTTTATTTAGGCTCCTGGCATTGACATTAGCACCATGAGGTTCTGCTGAGTTGATTTTGCTATGTCGGTAGGTTTGTCAATTTTCCATTGCCTAAAAAAAGCACTATGGGGCATACCAAACCTTAGCCGGTATTTGAAAGTCTAGAGAAGAAAGGTATAAACCATCCTCGGCAAAGCAACATGGTCTGTTGTCCATGTCCTCCCAAGCTGACAAATATTGGAAGCCCTTAGAATGACACCAGAAAGACAGTCATTGAAATCAATCATTTTTGCTCATATTGTAGCATCATCCTCAGTTCTGGTAATATGCTGTTCGGTCCCAGGCTCATACCAACCTGAGACACATAGTCTGAAAGTTCCATAATGTCTCTCTTCATGTAGTCCAAGGAGGTACAACTCAAGTCATTTACACCTACATGGAGTATGATGGAATCAAACCGGTACCTGTGGCATAATGACTTGATACATACTTAAAACATTGATTTATTAATCCACACTGGCTGAGTGACAGAACCCACAGGGTCAGAGTTGCTGGCGCCATGTCAGACTCAAAGCCTGTCACAAGTGGTGTCCCACAGGGCTCAGTCCTGGGCCCACTGTTGTTTGGCATCTACTTTGACAAAGTTTGCAGATGACTGCAAACTGGGTGCCATAGTAGAAAACACATCTGACACAGATATCCTTCAGAAGGGTCTCACAGAAACGGATAACTGGTGCCAGAGCCATTGCCTAAAGTTAAATGCCAAAAAATGCATAGTCATACCCTTCGGAAAAAACAAGGTTACTAGCTACCAAATAGGTGGCAATCCACTGAGCACAAAGAAGTTATCAGGGACCTGGGGACCCAGGTTGATAGTAGTCTGTCATTCGACACCCATGTAGCTAAAGTAGTTAGGAAGACCTTCTACATTGCCCACCTTATCATGAAGGGATTCTCATCTAGATCAAGGGAGGTCATAGTCTCCCTATACTCATCACTCATCAGACCAATGATTGAGTACAATGCCCCATTCGAATGTATCTGACCCGACAGTTGCAGCAGCTGGAGAGGCCACAAAAGTTCCTCACCAAAAGGATAAAGGGTCTCAAACATCTGTCCTATGCTGCCCGACTGAAAGAACTCCAGCTCTATTCAGTCGCTACCACTTGCTCAGAGGTGACCTTTGCCTAACATACAAGGCCATGTCAAACCCAGATTTGATGAATATGCTTCACCTCAAAAATCTAGATCTGTCAGAGTCACAAGGCGGAGACTTAAACCTCGACACGGCTATTAATAGGGCGTGCTGGAGGATAGATTCATCACCCAAAGACTCCCTATGCTGTGGAATAAAATCGGTATATGTGAGGCAGAGCACTGGCCTTGTTCAAGATAAATCTTGACCAATGGATGATTACCTCAGTGTCACTGCTCAACAGAGGCACAGCAAAATAATGGGTATAGTTCCCCATACTAACAGATAGCCTAGTATGAACCTATGAACCTATGAACCTATAAGTACACTGATATTCTCAATCTAAATAAATCATAAACATACATCATTTATACCTTGTAACTTGCAGTCAAAGTTTTGTTACTTTATTGCCAAAATGCTTCCAATAAAAATTCTATAATTTATTCCAGGTGATGTGTCTGCTCTTAATCTTAATTGCTATTTTAATTCCCAATTTTCTATTACTTTTTCATACAAACCTACACTGGGATTCCTTTCTACCTTTTCTAAAGCAGCAGCAATGAAAAATATAGAGAAACATCCTAAAATCATCACAAGAATGTTTGCATAAAGCATTACTAGTGTCTTTTTATGAATATCATCTTCATGCTCGTATTTAACTTTCTCAATGCCCTCTTCATCTCTACTACATATTAGCTGGGCAACAACTACATTTAGCCAAATAAACATTTCCTTTAGATCCATAATTAAAACAACCATTTACCCTAACATTACCATAACCCTCTATTTTAATAGGGACTGCTTCTAAAATAAATTTGCATTGGTTGCAAGACCTGTATCTCATTGTGCCAGATTTCTTGTGAGAAATAGTATTCTTGCTCCTCTTAACTACGTTTCTTAAGTTGTCTGCCGTTTTATATGCAAATGATGACATTTTTTTCCTACAACCTCTGCTGCATCAGGAAAATGCCAATTTCTAGTTATAATGTTTATGCAACTATACTGTTTGAATAATATTTTAAGATCATAATGCTACTGGAGCTTTCTTTAGTACTTAACGTTCTGTGTATATTAAACTTAGCCTTATTTAATAATGCTTAATGAAACCCAATCATTCTTGTATTCATCACCTACATATAAAAATTGTCTAAAGAATCTACAGGGTAGCCTGTTACAATAACCATCCTCTTTATTCCTTGGGATTTATGAATAACGTGATCGATTTCACAGATCATCATTGCCATCCTCCTTTTTTGACGTAAACGATTATTACTGTCATGTAAACAAGAGCTGACTTCACTCTCATGATCAAACCACAGCAACCAGAAGCTAATCCTGTGATGCACACACCCAGTCATGGGTTGTTGTTAAATAATTTTAAAACACCTGATTTTTTTATGTAATAAATGAATCTTTTTACAAGGCTATGGTAGTCACATTCACTGCCAAAGTCCTTCTACTTTGAAACTTTAAGGATAACATTGTAGTTTTTTTTCCCCATGTTAAATAGTTAAAACACAAACAAGGAAATATGTTTATTTTTAAATCTGAGATTTTTTTTTCCTTTGCTAGACATCAGGAATCACTCATTCATAAACCACGGCCATTCAAATATATGCCATTGATCCTATGCATGTAAACATTAAATAATTCTTATTAAAGATTCTGAAGACGCTAATGGTAAAACCATTCAGAAGAGAATATTTGGCATTCTGAGACACGGTACACTTCTAATTTCAGAAGAAGCCCTGACTATGACCCAGTAGAACCTTGGTTTGGCCAGTGGACCCACACCTTGATTAAATGGCTGAAGGATAAGAACAAGGAACATTTTGTAGTTATCTACCCTGGTGGAAGGACGAGACCTCTGGCTGGAGCAATAATCCATGGTGTAGACTTGGGCTTCAAGCCCTGCCACAAAACTATGGGGAAAGCACTGTCAGATTATTCATAGGTCAGTTCAGCACTGATATCACTACATACTAGCTAGGCAAGGTAAAGTCCTGTTGGTTGTTCTTCTTTCTGTTTTTCCCGGTTAGGGGTCGCCACTGTGGAACTCCAGTCCGCTAATGATTGGCAATAGATTTTTACAGTGCCAAGGTGCCAGCTCAATGCCCAACCTTCAACAAAAGCATGCCCATTCACGCATGTCTTTTGAATGCCACTTGACCACGGGGAGGACATGCAGGCTCCACACAGAAGGTGCTCCAGCCAAGAATCAAACGAGAGAACCTCTTGCTGTAAGGCGACAACGCTACTGCTGCACCACTGCTGCTTCTATAAGGCATATATAAAAACCTCTTTCTGCCAGAAAAATGTCACTATCCAGAGACAACTTATACTTCTCTGCCTGCTTTTTCTGCAGTGTCCTAGTCCAGGAAGAAAACCAAGTCAACCAATGAACAGTTAGATGTCTTGGTTACAGGGGCTCTAGGACATAGCAGATTACAGATGGAAGGCAGGGAATTAAAAATAAGAACATTCTAGTTTTGCACTGTACTATTAATCAGAAGGAAGTAAACTAAGATTTCTTATACAATCAAGTCTTTTATTTTTGTAACAGAACAAATTAAAAAGCAATTATTTGTCCAGGTAGCAAGTAACTACTGAAAGGGAATATTTGCACATTCATCAAATACATTTTGTAAATTAAACTGTAAATATTTTTAAACAGTACCTATTCATAATGTAAGAAATTTAATGGTGAACCTCAGAATTATAAAACTATGCATGCAAGTGAAGAGGAAATATATTAATTTTGCCCATTTCTCTGAAGTACAGTTACCTCAAAGTTAGTATATATAGTTAGTAGGTGTAGTGTGGGAATGTGGGGGCAGGACAAGAAGTCTCTTTGGAAAAAACGCTAGAAATGTATAACAGGTACAGTTTTATTTGCTTATTTAACTATTTGAGGTCTTGGATCTTAAACTTCTAATAGGCAATCAAGTTAGACATGTTTTTCATCTTATGTGGAATGATACATGGAAATGATTATAGGATATTTTTTTTTTCATCTTGATTTTATGCTCACATGAAATCTTTTAACTGAATAAAGCTAGTACCCACATTTGCATTCACGGTTGATTTGTTCCTGTGCTTTCATCTTGAAGAAGCTCATGGATTAACTTCCAGTACATTCTAGACTTAGACACCATCAGGTCTCAGAAGATTCCCAAACAAATAGTCAGCACCCCACTCCCACTGCAAAAACTGTGATCAGAAGATTGTGAGTGGGTATTGGTCCAAAAGTAAAGTTAGCACCCCACTCCCACTGCAAAAAACTGTGATCAGAAGATTGTGAGTGGGCATTGGTACAAAAGTAAAGTTTTATTCTAGTAGCATGCCTTCTGAAACCTACATGCACACCCCTTTTTTATATTATAATCACTGCCAACACCCCTTACTCAGAGAAAGGGGCAAATGTTTGGCAATTCCTGAAAGTCATGTTTTTTGCCCTTCTGTTCGGTGACTTTAGACGAAAATACAATAATTTGTAAAATACAGTACTCACATTCATACGATTCAACAGTGGTTGTTTTACAAGAAGAACTTACTCCTGGTCTAAATCCTTCAATCAATCAGAATATGAAATTTGTTTTGTCACTTCTTTTAAATTTAAATAATAAATGACATTCACTTAAATTACAAAGTCCATGCAGTAGGGCAATGCAGCTGCTGAAACAAGGACATGCTTTGCATTTATTTCACTGCTAAATTATTTTATTCTGTTTAAATGATTTTCTTTCAGAGAGCACATTTTCAGACTAGTTAGTACATGATGCCTATTATACGACTGCAAAAAAGAGCTTGTATTTGCATTATACTGTTTGCATAGTTGAATTCAAAGAAATGGGGACTACATTTACATACATAATACACAATGTGTACTAACAGTGCATGCTTGAAATCCCATAAAAAAGTAAAACACAATTCACAAACACATAGCCAGACTCCAAGCTAACACACAGTTATGTGAATCTGCATAGTGGGTGTATGCAAATGAACCTGATACACAGATGTCACCTCGGAATATGATTCATGAAGCAACTCAATTATTTACCAATATGTTAGGGATTGCAGCCCAGAGGGAAAACCATATGTAAACAGAGTTGCAGAAAAATTGCAAAATAATATGAATAGCATACATATATCACATCTTATATGACCTTAGCAAATATGGCAATAAATGCTGCTGGTCTGGCTGTGGGCATCACTATACTGCAAAGTGCCTTAAGCCATGACTTGTATACATCACTCTCCATGCAGGAAGCCATGACTTGTATACATCAATCTCCTTGCAGGAAGTGCCTTAAGCCATGACTTGTATGCATCACTCTCCATGCAGGAAGTGGCTTAAGCCATGACTTGTATACATCACTCTCCATGCAGGAAGTGCTTAAAGCCATGACTTGTATGCATCATTCTCCATGCAGGAAGTGCCTAAAGCCATGACTTGTATACATCACTCTTCTTACAGGAAGTGCCTTAAGCCATGACTTGTATACATCACTCTCCATGCAGGAAGTGGCTTAAGCCATGACTTGTATACATCACTCTTCTTACAGGAAGTGCCTTAAGCCATGACTTGTATACATCACTCTCCATGCAGGAAGTGCTTAAAGCCATGACTTGTATGCATCATTCTCCGTGCAGGAAGTGCCTAAAGCCATGACTTGTATACATCACTCTCCATGCCGGAAGTGCCTAAAGCCATGACTTGTATACATCACTCTCCATGCAGGAAGTGCCTAAAGCCATGACTTGTATACATCAATCTCCGTGCAGGAAGTGCCTTAAGCCATGACTTGTATACATCACTCTCCATGCAGGAAGTGCCTAAAGCCATGACTTGTATATATCACTCTCCATGCAGGAAGTGCCTAAAGCCATGACTTGTATACATCACTCTCCATGCAGAAAGTGCCTAAAGCCATGACTTGTATACATCAATCTCCATGCAGGAAGTGCCTTAAACCATGACTTGTATACATCACTCTCCATGCAGGAAGTGCCTTAAGCCATGACTTGTATACAACACTCTCAGTGCAGCAGCGAATGGACTGTTACTGAATGGATACACAAATATTGGGTATTAAGCATAAGATGTACAGAAGGATAAAAGTATGTGATGCAAGAAATGAATCTGTAAAAATAAATAACAATGGCAGCAACAATCTGGATCATAGGAACATTCAGCAGCCAACAAGATATACTGCATGGATATTGTAGGCACTAATAGCCAGATTCTGCACCAGGTTCTCAATTGTATAATGCTCAAGGCAACAAACGTTTGAAGACCAGGAGTCTGGAGGCAAAAAAAAATCAATGAAAACAAAATCAAATGTCAATCAGTTAGCACTTTTCATCTGTATTCTGAGACTTCACCAGACTCTTTTAAAGCACTGGGGCTAAAAAGTATGGAAAAATGAAGATGTGTGTACAGTATTAAAATATGCAGTGTACCAAGTAAAGCCACACCATCAAATCTTGCTTATATGTAAATATAATAGTTAGAAGTCCAAGTTTTTGTTTCAAATCATAAGTCTTAAATAAGTTAATTCACCTAATAATTTAGATCATTTCGCATGTAAGAATCTGAGCATTTAAGAGTGGTCAGTGTGAAACAGATATCCCAGAAACTGCATAAAGGCGTAGCATCACCATCGCTGCTGATTTATTTGTAAGCTTAAGACATTTACCAGAAAATATTTGTTAATGGATTCATTTATTTATATATTTATTTGTTTATTTAAATCTACTGTCTGGGAATATCCAACTGGAAAAAAAAACTTTTCAGCAGTGGGACCAGGGAGAAATGTTGCACAGAAGTTATGCAATGTCATATATTAATACAAAGAATGGAAATCACATATGATACAAATTGCAGTAGTGAGACATAGGATTAAAAAAAAAATTCAGTAAAACACATGAAAATAATGTAAATCCTACAATATTGTGATGAGCTTACTTTGACATACATTGGATAAAAGTTACATTTCAATAAAGTAGTAGATATTTGTGAGTAATAAAAGTGGGTAGTTTGATTTGATGCCTGATATCAAGTTGAAGTGGAAAGGGAGAAAGAACTGCAGATATATATGATTAAATGAAAAAGAGGTATAGCAGTTGATATACAAAGTTTTAAGAGTGAGAAATGATATGAGAATCTTAAACCTTTGAAACAGAAGGGAGGTTAGGAGGCAGGCAATGGATATAATAACATAATAATGCAGTGAAAAAGTAAGTACTCAGTTAAACAGCATTTTTGTACTTACAGTTGTGGTATTGGCCATAGGTTGAGCAGGAGCATAGCAAGGAGTTATTTGATTATTGTTTAAGTTGATTTTTCAAAATGTTCAGCTTTTCAATTTGCTTTAAGTGTAGTGGTAGAGGGTTCCATAGTTTGGAAACCTAGCAGGAGTAGAGTGAATCCCCAACAGCATCAATAGATTTGGTGGTAAGTAAAAGTAATTCATTTTGAGAGCGTAGTTTCCTGGATAAGAAATGATATTTTATTATATTTTGAAGTGCTGGACAGTTTTCTAGTTTACATATTAGGTTTTAGGCAATAAGTGGTTGTGAGTAGGTAAGATGTTGTGGGAGCTCTGACCAGTATAATTTTTTTAAGACTATGCAGTGGTGACATTTTGCAGGTACACTGGTGGCAAATCTTGAAATTTTGTTGTAGCAACTGCCTAGTTTCATGCTTTGTCTGACCTGCACACATATCCTGTACAAATAAATTTAAATATTATAGCACCACTACATGCTCCAAAGAAAGAGCCATCAGATGTCATCAGTAGTAATGAAGATGTGGAGTGAACAGAAAGCTTGGATGTCATTACAAAGCACTTAGAATCAACAGAATGCATGAATAATGCAACCACAATAAATTAAAATCCATGACAATTCATGCCACCATCTCACACTTTAATGAACATTTATAAATATTCCTAACAGCTTATCCCCTGTACAAACAAAGAGGGTCAAATCAAACCCTGCAGCATGGTTAATTAAAGAAACTAAAAACGCTCATGTTTTAATGAAACAAAACCTTGAAAGACTGGAATACAAGCAGCAGAAAATACATTTCATAAATTTTGGCATCTTTCCAAGGTCTGCATTAAAATGGATAAACAAACCTATTGCACCAACCTCCAATATAAGCCCCCCCAAAAATCCAAACTAGTACATCCTAGGCAAACCACCAAACTTTCTCCTTCTACTTCTAACCCCACTGACTCAAACCTTCTCAATCCATCTCCTAATGTATACAGATAGTACTCTCTCTCTCTCTCTCTGATTAATAATAATTCATTTGTCTCCTTCTCTCTCTCTCTCTCTCTCTGATTAATAATTCATTTGTCTCCTTCTCTCTCTCTCTCTTTATCCCTCTCTCTCTCTCTCTCTCTCTCTTCTCTCTTCCTGTCCTTTCTCCTGGTCTCCCCCTCTGTTATAAGAACTTCCTTTGAAACTAAAACAAACCTCATTAGCTGCTGACCAGCATCCAACAAAATACCTATAGATAGCAGCTGTTACACTCATAAACTGAACCATGTCTGAGAGATATGCCCCATGCACTGGAAACACTCTTATTTAATACCACTCCACAAAGGTGGCACATCATTAGACTTTTCAAGGTATAGAACTCTTGCCATCCAATAGCATCTGTCAAAAATGCTTGAAAAATACATCCACTTGCAACATATGCAGTAGACCCTTCTCTCCAAACTCTAGCATGGTTTTAGAACACCCCAATCTATTACTACTGCTCTCCTCATCTTCAGCAAGATTGTAAGTCAACATAACAAGGACAGCAACCTAGTAACTTCACTATTCTTAGATTTAGTAAAATCATTTGACACTCTATCCCATCAACATCTTCTTACTGACCTTTCTTCCCTTCACCTCACACAAGCCTGTCTCTCATGGTTCCATAGCTACCTAACAAACAGGCAGCAGCCAGTCACATGAACACCCTATACACCACATGTAATATGATCTCATTAAGTATGGAAGTAACTACTGCAGGTCTGGCTCCTCCTCCTTCTTCCTAACAGTTACTGTTGGCATCCTACAAGGATTAATATCAGGCCCCCTCTTATTCAAATTTTTATAAACAAACTACATACTGCCACCCACCTCTTTAGCATAGTTCAACATGCAGACAGCTCATTCATTTTATGTGCAGACTGATCCCCACCAATATTTCAGGACATCATCCAAAATTATTTCACTGCAACTAAAACTTGACTAAAATATGCAAATGAATTTTTAAATCCTAAAAACAAAACATATGCTCTTCACTTGTAAACAACACCAAAATGAAACACAATTTGTCCAAATAACCTCATACAATAGCATAAATTTGAATCCATAACCAAACAAAACTTCTGGGCATCCTATCAACAATAACCTCAAATTTGACAAAGCCATATTGTAAGCCATTAAAAATACACCAGAAACTCAACTCCCTATATAAAAACAAACACTACTCATCAGGAAGTGCAAGACAAACACTCGCATCTACCTACCTTCTTCTATCAAAACTACATGCCTCACCTATTCTTACAAACCTAAATATTACACTTAAAGCTAAACCTTGCAAGTATTACAATAACATAGCCAAGTTTGCTGCTGATCTTACATATATGCAGAGCCCTGAAAAAATAAACTTAAACATGCCTTCAAAGTCACATGACCACCCCTTATTTATTTATCCTTTGTTAACCTGGTTAGTCTCACTAGGTTAGGAGACTCTTTTCAGGAGAGAACCAAGGTGGTATTTATATTACTATGGGAAACTGACCAGAGCATCAAGGAACTTCCCCTTCTCCTATTCTTCTTGGTAGGTACCATGAGATCCTTTACATCTCCCAGAGCTACCAACAACTCAAGCACATAAGATAGGACCTTGGTTTAACATCTCATCTGAAGAATAACACACTCATAATTGTGACACCCCCCCCCACACACACACACACACATATATGATGTGGGAATAGACCCCACAGCCTCCTTCACCAAAGACAAGAGTGCCACCTGTTGCAAAACTGACACTGATCAACTTATACAGCAGCTAAGTAAGACAGACTTTGCATAGGAGGTAGTTCCATAAGTGTGTTTCTAAGAGAGCTTTTGTGTTTTTTGCAAACACTTTCTCCACACTTTCACCAAACTATCTAAAAGTACTCCACATGGTAATATCTTTGGCCCATTATTATGTTCTCAATTAATTAATAATCATAATAATAAATAATAATTAATAATAATTAATAATAATATTTGAAACTGGATAATAGAAACAAAATTGACAGTCAATGCACATAAATAAAGTAATGGTATTTGGAACATCGCACAGGCTTTCTGTCATAAAAGTCCATACTATAACTGACCCATATGATATAAAACTCCTCTACACTACACAGCATGTTTTTTTTTTTGGGGGGGGGGTTATACTAGGGCAACATCTCTTTTTCATCAATCATATAGAACAGGAAGTATATAAAGTCCTAGGTCAAATAATAATGACATACAAAATACTCTAATTCCTGACTACAGAGGTTTGTTCAATAGCCATAAATGTGTTTACCCCCTGTACTGGAATACGCATTACTCTAACTGTTGTAAACTCCCTATACAATATTACCACTATGCAAACAGTAGAAAACAAGATGCTGAGATTAATTCATACCCATATGGTGAAAAATGTCACTGTAAAACCACTATAACGCCCAAATGTCATCTGGTTGAAGCTAGGCTAGGTTTCAACTAGATGCTCTGTCTCATACAAAATCTTCAATAAAACAACTGTCTCTCACTAAAGACAGCATTCCTCATCAGGCAAATCCATTGTTTTCAAAGAAACAGAATAGCCTACACTGACAAAGACCCTATTACATGTTTGCTTTCACCAAAAAACGCCTATTATAAAATTGCCCCAACCTTGTGGAATTAATTCACTGAAAAGGTTGACAACATCTCAAACATGACTACAAGTGAAAAAGTTTCCTAAATCCATACTAGAAGAGCCCTTGTTACTACTTCATCCGTAGATTAATATTACCAATCACTGCAACATGCGGCAGATAAAAGCAGATACCCAAAGCATGGTAAATATTGTTTATATAATATCAAAGTCTGATTTCTGCTCTGTTGTCATTCTGCATCATTAATCATCGACATATGAATATTGTTTTCTTTAAAAATGAACTGTTTTTATATGTCTCTCTATTACCTGAAAACTGAAAGTAACCATGCTATTTTTGCACAAATGACTGAGGTAATAGTGAAAACTGCCACTGGTCCAATCCCATCCCGGTGGTTAACAAAATGAATATAAAAATAAGATCAGGGCAATTATCAGGTTAACAATGATAAGAAAAGTAATTCAAAATCCTTAAAAATATTACATTTTATAAAGTATTTAAAAGTTTTACTTTAAAGAATTGCTTAGTTAATTAAGTACTAGTCGGGCCTCCACTGAAAATGGGCTGTGTCTCAGTTGGACTTTCCTGTATACTAATGCTAAATAAAAATAGAAAATAAATAATAAATCAATAAAGTCAAGTATTGTTTTGTCTTTAGTTGACGATTTCCACTTCCATTGTAAGAAGATGGCAGTAGCTACAAGGATACTCATAGCATGGCAGTCAGTTTGTCTTATATTTTATCATCGGGGAAAAGAAGAAAATTTAAAGAGACGGTTCAGTCAAAGAGCTACACATACGAATATGGAGACGGGTTTGATGTGAAGAGAATGTAAAGAGACGGCTCAGGCAAAGAGCTACACATATGAATATGGAGACGGGTTTGATGTGAAGAGAATGTAAAGAGACGGCTCAGGCAAAGAGCTACACATATGAATATGGAGACGGTTTGATGTGAAGAAAATGTAAAGAGACGGTTCAGTCAAAGAGCTACACATATGAATATGGAGACGGGTTTGATGTGAAGAAAATGTAAAGAGACGGTTCAGTCAAAGAGCTACACATACGAATATGGAGACGGGTTTGATGTGAAGAGAATGTAAAGGCAGTTCAGTCAAAGAGCTACACATATGAATATGGAGCGGTTTGATGTGAAGAAAAT